>NW_027210727.1:0-177500 GCF_029030835.1 Brachyistius frenatus
TATAGCATGTCGTCCAAAATATGATAAAAAAGTCATACTATAGCATGTCGTCCGAAAAATGACCAAAAAGTCATACTATAGCATGTCGTCCAAAATGTGATAAAAAAGTCATACTATAGCATGTCGTCCAAAATGTGATAAAAAAGTCATACTATAGCATGTCGTCCAAATTGTGATAAAAAAGTCATACTATAGCATGTCGTCCGAAAAATGACCAAAAAGTCATACTATAGCATGTCGTCCAAACTGTGATAAAAAAGTCATACTCTAGCATGTCGTCCAAACTGATAAAAAAGTCATACTATAGCATGTCGTCCAAACTGATAAAAAAGTCATACTATAGCATGTCGTCCAAACTGTGATAAAAAAGTCATACAATAGCATGTCGTCCAAACTGATAAAAAAGTCATACTATAGCATGTCGTCCAAACTGATAAAAAAGTCATACTATAGCATGTCGTCCAAACTGTGATAAAAAAGTCATACTATAGCATGTCGTCTGAAAAATGAAAAAAAGTCATAGTATAGTATGTCGTCCAAAATATGAAAGAAAAGTCATATTTGTCCACAAAATTGGACAATATTAATAAAATGTATGTTGACCACAATATTTAAAAAATCGTCCAAAATGTCATAAAGCTCTCCTACTATTCTCCAGTATGTCATGAATATTTAATAAACTTTTCTCCTGTTGACCCTGCTCACCAGGATAAAGTTTACATTCTGTATTCTTTCCCCCTGGGAACCTACAAACATTACTCATAAATGTCATTGATAGATAGCAGACATCTATATGTCTGTACTATAAATGTTAGGGCTACATACCCATAGTATCTTATCACCATGATAATCAATTTGTGGCTAATTACTGGAACTGAATATATTATCCTGGACTAAATAAAATATACGTGCTACTTCTGCTCCACAGAGGATCATCCCTCTTCATTTGAGCCCCATGCATCTTCTTCACCATAATCCGTTTCTTCTATCACAGGTTCAAACTCATTCTCATCTCTCGCATCATCAGATAAATCCAAATCTGAATCTTCCTTAACTATACTGTAAAGAATCCTCTCTGCCTTAGTCCTGTCTCCTGAAACAGTGTGGAGTCTTTAAGTAATTAGATACATGAAGTACATTGAGATAGTCTCACCCTGCCTTCCACACTCCATATCCACACTGCCAAACTATTTAGTATGCCAAAGAAAGATTCAGTATGTCTCAAATTTTTGTATGTTAAACATAGGATGCCAAAAGTACCAGGATGTTCTACTACACCCGGTCGTATTTTGCAGTATGCAGGTCAGCGTGCTACTCGAGCTGTTCTGACCCACAATCCTTTGCGCAGCGGAAGATACGTTACATCGACTGAGCCGCCGAGACAGTTGGTGGCGCTAATGAAGTGTACTCGTTCCAAATCGCATCCTTTTTCTTTTTACTTAAAATGTCACGCTAGGGATCACGGCGGATATGACAAAGTGGGACAAAGTTAAAGACGCATTTTTATGATGAAGTGGTATGTCCCAATTGTACACATTCTACATTGCAGTATGTACGGTAGCATAGTGCAAGACAATAATTTAATAAATATGTTACCTAAAAAATAAATAAGCTATTGGGATCAATAGGACATATAAAATAGATACGACTGTTTGAATTCGTACTAAAATAATAAAAGTGTTAAATGTTTTAGTCCAGGGGTCTTCAACGTTTTTTAGGCCAAGGACCCCCCAAACTGATAGAGAGATGAAGTAGGGACCCCCTACTATATATATTGTATGAAATTGTGTTTTATATTAAACTGGCGGAGTGCAGGAGGCTTGGAGGGACATGTCCATGTTAGTGTCGCTCTGAGAGCTGTGTGTCGCTGAATGTGTGCATTTCTGACTGAAAGATAACATCTTCTGCCTCCATTTATCCATACGCTACAATATGTCGGATTCATGTCACTGTGTATTTAAAGACATTTAAATTTGTGGGGAAAAAATTGGGGGGAAAAAAATATGAAGAAAAATTGTCGAATCAACCAAAACTTTCACAACCCCCTGCAGTACCTCCGCAGACCACCAAGGGGTCGCGGACCCCCTGTTGAAGACCTCTGTTTCAGTCAATGCTTTTGCAGTGATAGTGTTATTGATGACTGGTTGAGAGATGAGATATAAATAATGAGCATCAGGCTCATGCACAAACAAATTGGTAAAAACAATGACGACGTTAACAACCTGCACTACACATATGCTCCAGCAGATGGAGGTGTAGATCTGTAGATGGTGTACCTGCCTGCATTGTGTTTCCTGGTTACTGTAGCTGAGGCCTGGAGAGTGAAGAACCATTAAACTATTGTTCAGTTCGCAGTTCTCCACAAAATGACTTTCACAGGGAACATAACAGTTGGCATTTTTATCGTCTTCTCCACAGCATGGACAACATGTGTATTGAACTTAACACCTCCGACTCACGTGGCTCTGCTCTCTGTTACAGACTTCATTAGTAATTGATGTCTCCTCAGATGCTCGTTTGTCTGGCGGCAAAAAGCGCGTGTTTTTCTCATCTTTGCACTCACAGCAAATCTTTAAGGAGTCCATGGAGATCATATGCAAGAGAGGGAGTGTTGATTCAAAATGAATGAAACCATTCACACAAAGTGAAATCAGACATCCTTAAACAATATTTAGGAGAAGTTGCCAGTGGACATCAAAGGGGGAAGCTATATGGTGATATATTGCTGCTAATAAATACTTAAATATCACAGCGTCTGAGTGTTTGAACGTGGAGGCCCAGCACGTCTGTCTTGGAGTGGCCCTCTATTGTGCATGTGTAGGTGCTGAGTTCTGCCTGTCAAAACAGCTGGCAGCTGATCAAGATCTTTTTCACTCAGAAATTTGACCCTCATCAAGCAATGATTCATCCAAACAATGAGCTGTGAGCAAGCCAGGGGATTGCTGCTCCATTGAATACGTGATCCACTTGATTGTCTGGGAGCATCCGAATCCAGCAGGGTTTCGTTTTTAAAAGATTGTGTGACATAAGGCCACTGTGCAATAGTCTAGCAGCACTTTGGAGGATAAATGTAGAAGAGTGGTAGTTTTAAGTCTAAACTCTACACTTATTTGTTATTATTTTGTGCAATATGATGTTACATTTTCATCTATTTTAAGAATTCACATTTTCTTATAGACATGGGAGAAATTATTTTTTTAATAAATACTCACAAGCTTAAAATTTAAAATACTTCTATTGTATACTATAGGTGTAGTTGATTCACAGAATTTTACAGAGAAAGAAGGAACAAAAGTAAAAATTTCTCAAGTTAATCCTGCTGCGCAGTGAACTTCTCCACTGTTGATCCATACTGTATGTTCTCCATAGTCCTGTTATGATTATTGCACAATGTTAGCTCTGCAGTGCCTTTCAAAGCAACAAATTTTAGATTCTGAAAACATTTTACAGCTTTTTTAAGTGTTAATGAATTGTGTCTAATTTATTAAATGATTGGTGCTTTATAGATCAGATATAGAACAGATCCATTAATTCGAACAAACATTTTTTTCTGGCTGCTATTTATACTCCTCCACCTGGACAAATTCTTTTGGCTACATTTATTAATGATTTAGTAACATTTAAAACTGCAGAAATAATGGATTGTTCAAAAAGCTATTTATCAATTAAAAACATTTCAAATAGAGAGCTTACTTCTCAGAATCTGAGAAATATATGAACTTGTATTAGATTATATGTACAGCTGTAGAAGTATCTATTACCTTTTATTAACAGCATTAACACTCATAATAAAGCACTGTAGTTTTTTCCCACCATGGTAAACCTATGAAGTTGCTCTTACTAATGACTTAATTAACCATAAAGTTAATAAATAAAAAATAAAAAACTATTGTAAAGGGCACCTCATTTTAACAGTCAAATTGTCAAAACTGGACCCGTTTTCAACGGGACTAATGATAATAGCACACGCCATGCCTTCCCCTCACCTTTTTTTTATATTTGAGATACTCAAATTCTACACATAGTCACTTTAAATCAAGCTATTAAGATTAAAAACTTCAAATTCATTCAGTAATGACCATTTAAGTTTAGAAGACTCACTTTGTAAAACAAGAGACTCCCTTGTCTTTTTTGAGTATAATGCAGGTCTGCTGTAAATACTGTGCAAGTGTCAAAACCAAGCGGCAACCTATTGTAATGCCACTTATTGCAACTGTTGTTGCAGAAGTGACCGTATTTGAATGATGGGTAGGAGCAACTGTGGATCTAACCTGATCTGCCTGAGAACCGAGCACACTATTCGCGCCCCCTCATACAGGAAACCTGACTGCACCCAAGGCCTGTCAATCAAACCAGACACTCCCATAAACATACCACTTTTTGATGTCTAATATCTAATTAATAATGGAACAAAAGGACCACCAGAACACTGATAAGGAGTGGATTTAGAGAGTGACACCATAATACCTTATAGAAAAAAAAAAAATCTATTGACTTTTTATTTCATGAGAAGTTGAATGGCAGTCTATGGAGCCAAGCCTCAGCAGCCCTTTGTGGTATTGACATGCGATGGAGGTGAGTCTTTTTTTCTAGGATGGCAACGGAATTTATGGTATTGACCATGCCCCTTCCTACTTTTCATTGGTCCCTGCCCCGAACCCTTTTGGCACTTAAAACCAGACAAATATGTTCTTATGAATATCAAGACTGAAAATAAAACATCAAAAAACCTAAATATGGGACCTTTAAAGTTTCTGCAAAAGACTGCGAATAACTTTTCGTATTTAAACATTTTGAGGAAAAAAAACAGCCTGCTGCTACTGAGATAAATGTCCCCTCTTTCTGATAACCCAACTTCTTTTCGCATGTCAAGCTGCTGTGAGGGTTGAGGTTAAGGTCAGCTCCCCGTGTGTTAAGGTTAAAGTGACACGGTGGTCAAGACGTCTTTTAGTGAATTAGCTGGTGTTGATCCTGAACTGACAGTTAATCAGAGGTGGCATCAATTAAACAGAGTTGGGCTCGGGTTGCTTCCCCGTGGTGCTGGACGTTTTGTGCGCCGCTGACCCCCGTGACTCATACGCACACCGTCATGGCGAGCAGCTGGAGTCCAGTTAACCACCGCGCCGCCCTGGACCGCTCCCCCCCCCCTGCGAGCTGACACTCAATTATGGATGGCCATCATTAGAAACCAGAAACGCCGGAACACAGGCTTGCCCAGACTGACACACGCGCACACAAACAGTGTGATGGGCACGCCGATTATTCTCAGAGACACCCAAGACTATTGAAGTGCTAATCGAGTAACACCATCCAGTTCATTCCATAAGCACTGCACCTGTAAACCTTGTGGCCTCTAGGTGACCAACAGACAGCGTTGTCTGTATCAGTATCATTACTGGCAAATTACAATCAGTGTCAAATTATGATACTGTATTACCTAATACACACCTTTAAAAAATCATGTAAATAAGTTTTCGGCGTTCTTTATTATACTATAATAATGTGGTATCTATTGTATCTGGAAGTTGACGTTGAGGGCAGCTACCTTTTGTATCGGCTCTTAATCCTGCGTTTGTTCAAGGTAGGAGTCCACACAAAGCACATCTCTCATCGGTCATTAACACCGGGATTAAGCTGCAGTACACTGACTGATGGCATAGATGGTCATGCATTCACAATCTATGCATGCGCGCACGCACGCACGCACACACACACACACACACACACACACACAGTTGGTCCTCCACCACTTTGGTCCAGATTCAAGTACAGACACGAGAGAGGCCAGAGGTTTTTGTGAGTTCATTTCATCCCATCTGTTGCTAGGTAGCTTGTACAGTTGGTACATTTAATGAAGCTTATGCGTAAATTCAATAAGGAAGATCTGTTACTTTGCATTCTGGTTGTATTCCATTTTGATGAACTAATCTTGCTGTGCTAACCCACGCTGTCAATCTTAATGTCACTATTCTTTATCCAATGATCTTTCTGCCCACGTTTTTTTTGGGCCAATCTGTCTCTGGTCCCTGTTCTTGAAATATAGTAGTTCTGCCTCAATTGAAGTCCCATCAGACATCCACCTTTTTGGCTCCACCTTCGCCACCAGTGCCTAGACTCCGGGGGACCTGCCCTTTCCCCTACTTCATCCGAGTCATTGCCCATTTGACAGCTCGTTATCATCCGTATAATCCAACACAGGGACAAAATGTAGCTCAAGAGGTCAATATTATTTGCACACCACTTCTCTACATATTTTGTTGTACTGCCGTTTCTAACATTTAACACAGGTAGAGAGCTAGGTACGCCAGGCTAACCCAATTTTGCTCTTCCAGAAGGAAGTATTGTCAAACATACTTCTCGGACCTCTCTAAAACCTTCCACTTTCCTCATGGGATATTCTGAGTTCGACAGGTAGTTAGGTGCTCTGGAGTCAGAACTTTCCCATTTCCCATGTAGAGTACCAAACCTCAGACTTCTTGCAAGTTGAAATCAGCAAGACAAAGATCATTTAGGAACTGCTTTAACATATAAGACTGTTTATTCTCAGGCTTTTCTAATAAGGTAACTCGCTTAACTCAATGGAAACACAAATAAAAAGAAGCAGCCGCAGTGAGACAAGTCCAGGCATGTTTGGTGTCTAAACAATGTTAACCGAAAGATCCCATGGATGACTAACTGAGAGACCAACGTGGGCCATCTTTCTAGGGTGTTGCCAAATAGGGCATTACAATTGCTGAAACATTCTGACGTATTGGCGACTAGGAGTTGGAGAAACTGAACTGAGTCCACCTGGAGGGAGGATATCAGCATGGCTGAAGATCAAAGGTGAGGATGCATCCAGGGACAAGAGAGGAAAAAGTCGGCGGAGAGGTGTGCTGAGGTAAACAGAGACATCGAATCTATAGAACTATTTAAGCGTGGCCCCGAGGTCCTGCGGGAGCAGTTCAGAACATGTGTGGTTTGATAGTAACTAGACACGACCGGTGGAAGAATTTAAAAGTGTGGACACCATCAAGCAAATGGACAACGACCGGAGACATCACTGCAGAGACAAGCAATCCAGACATCAACCAGAGTTCAGGTCAAGTTCACGGCAAATCAAGACAATCAAAATGAATCCAAATCAAATCTCACATTTTGTTGGACTAAGTCCTCAGGCTTAATGGGTAATTAGGTTTAAGCCAAAAAGGCAAATTACATCACTGACACGCAGGTATTCAATGTCATTGTTAAAGGCACATGCTACTCAGACAGAACAAAGTTCACTACAGCATGCACGCAATGTCCCAGTAGCCAAGGATACATCTTTATGTGCTACGTGCATTATTAATCAATTTTCCATATGTTTTTTTTGTCTAATTTCTTACCTACATGTCCTATTCAGATTCAGTCCAACTCAGCTCAGTTCGTAATAAGGGAGGGTAGTGGATACTTTTTATACACGCCAACTTCTCCAACATACAAAATAAACTTTATTTATCCATTTTTTCTGGTTAAATGCATGATTTAACCACATTTAAATTACTCTGAAATGGCCCTTTAATTAGTTTCTGGGTTGTTTTTAAGAATTAAAGCCCTTGTCTTTCTTTAGGCTTACTTGTCTTGGCAGGCTCACTGTTATCCTGCTATTCTTGTTAAGTGTATTGCCATTGTACAGTGTAAATGCGCGTGTATGTCTGATACAGTATCAGAGCTTAGTGGTTCATATCACTGTTAAGTAGCCAGAGACAGGTAACAGGAGTGGGGGACGTATCCACCTCAGTGGGTTCAATCTGTCCTTATTGGGCACACACGGAACATGCACCTGACCAACACACACACACACACACACACACACACACGCAAACAGAGTATCTGGTAACAGCCGGTGAATTATTTAGCAGCCACGTTGAGTGCCGCGAAGCAGCAACCAGATTCTTCCACATCTTGGCACCTGAATATTAATGATCCAGAGACCTTGACTTTAGAAAAGAAGAGTGAGGAGAACAAGGGAGAAGACACTTTGCCAGAGATTTGGGGGGAAATATTATTGACTTCTTTCTCTTTTTGAAATGGTCAGGTACAAAGATAGAGCTTCAGATTTGTGCCGAAGTCATTGGTTGATTTATTGACCAACCTATGCTGACAAACACAAACTGTTAACGAGCTGAGTTTGCTGCCATGACTCCACTACAACTATTTTGGCCCATGCCCACACCACAAAACACTACCAAGTGTAACTGGAGAAGAGTCAGCTCATCAGTTTACCAAACGAAAAGCTGTGGTAGCACTAACGAGGCCAAATTCAACTACCATAACCTGGTCACATCCCAGGGCGACAAATACTGACGTTTTGTCACAGCCCACTGATGCCTCAGACATGTGCACAAGGTGCCTCAGGTTTAGGCACCAAAAGGAAAAGACAAAGGGTTGACTTAAAACATTTGATTTTACCTGAGGTATATACGTTATGCAACTTCTGCACATTACTTACACGAAACACAATTTTGCTTTGTCACGGACAGGTCTATCAGGTGGAAGTCCTGTGTTTGTTACATCAAACCACCCCCAACCTCCCAGCACATGTTTTGTCACGACCTCCTCCTTTAGTTGGTCACAGTGCAGAGGGCACATTGTGTGTATCTCTTTGATTCCAACGGATTTGACAAAAAAAGCAGTATTTGATGCTTTAGCATTTAAAATGGGTTGACTAGATACCAATTAGTATTGTTCTTTCTTTCTTTTAATGTCTTTCACATATTAGTTTCTAGTTTCCTCATGAGGATGAGTTGTACTTCTAGTAAAGGGGGTATTCTTAGGTAGCCAGCAGACAAATGTAAGCTTCAATAAAATTATTTCACATGACCTTTAGTGATTGACAGGCAAAGCATGCTAGATAAATAGTAGTATTTACGACATGAACGAACAAACCTCTATCAAAGAATGTTCAAAGTTAACGAAACATCATTGTCACTGAGCAAATGAGTGGGCCTCAGCAGTGGAGCTTCCCTCAGTAAATTGGTAAAATCACAGCTATGATAGGTCGAAAGACTCGTGTCAAAACACTCCCATTTTTGTTTTTTGCTTTGATGTAGTCTTGATTGAGCAATAACTTTGCAAAAACACTGCCACAAAGACACATTAAAGTAGAATTGAGATCTGTTTTTACTTTGACTTTACAAAAATGTGTTTAAGAATAGTGAATACAAACGGAACCAAAAGTCATTATGCATTCTGCATTTCACATTGTGATGGGTGGAGACTCAGAAGAAAATGGTTGACGTCAGTCTGGCTGGCGAAGGCTGGACTTAATTGATGAATTTATAGTCAGTTTGTATTTTTGGCACTAGAGGCTGTTTGCTTGGGAAGGAGTCTTGTTGGTGAGCAAGGCATGAATAGAACATTAAAAGTAGAGAAAAATAGCTTCAGTATTGTATCTTTTTGTAGCTGCCATTTACAGGTGATATTTAATATGCTTGTGCACAGTCCTCAGCTGTTGTTTGCCCCTATATCAATACAGACCCGTATTTCTTAAATGCTAATCTGCCTTTCAAACGTGTCACTAACCTCCTAGCCTCTTTGGGTGCACCGATTCTGGCGACTATCACTGCCTCTCTATCAGTAGTCCATGCTGTGGAGCTGATTCTTCCTTTCCGTTTTCCCTTGCAGAGCCGCAGGAAGCAGCGGCAGATTCAGGTCCGCCACCCGGCGCTGGAGAGATGAACGTAACTGAACCGAATTCCTCTTGGCTCCTCCTGTTCTCTCTCTCCTCCTCCTCCTCCTCTTCCTCCTCCTCCTCCTCCTCCTCCTCCTGCTGCTGCTGCAGACAGCTCTTTTCTCTTCCCCCTCTCCTGCCTCAGATTCTTGATGACCAGAGTATGTTGTCTCTGTGAGGGGAAAGCAGGAGGTTTAGACCCATTCACAAGGAGTCCCGGGGGCCCAGGTCGGGTCAGCCCTACCCATGTCATCTTCCTCCTCTGTCCATCTTTGAGCCCCACGTTGCGCAGGCGGGGGAGCAGGGCGGAGGGGGACGTCTGGGTTGTCTCCATGGTACCCAGGTGCCCTCTGTCTGGGGAGTGTGTGTCGGTCTCCAGCAGCATCCTGGGAGAGATGCCATTCTTCTCTGAGGAATAAAATGTTTGCAGCTTCTCCAGCCGCTCGTTGATGCTCAGGTGATGAGAGTCATCCTGGTGGCGGTTGTCATGGAAGCAGTCTGACCCAGGGTCGGCCGCCCCATCTGACTGAGTCGTCCTGAGCAGGTGCGTGTGTCGGATCGGCCTCGACGTGCTGCTGTCTTTGATTGGCTCAGCTGGTAAGGGGACTTGGCAAGGGGCGGAGTCACAGAGTTGAGAGGCGGAGCTTTTAGGAGGTGAAAGATGGACGAGTTCCCTGTCTCCAAACACTGACACTAGAAAACGCAAACATAAACAGACGGTGATGTGGAATAAACTGCACTGCGGATGTGTGTAGCATTACATAACTCCTCACCTTCAGGAAACAGCGTCTCTCTGGTCTCCAAGGTGATGGCGTTCTCCTCATCTATAGCCCCATCTTCTGCAGACAGCGGGGCGGGGGAGGGGGAAGGAAGGCGAGGGTGTAAAGAGGGGGAGGTAGAGTGAGGGAGTTGGGGTAGGGAGGAAGAGGGGGGACGGTTCTCATCATCCTCTCTGTGGTCCTTCCTGTTCAGGTCCTCGGTCCTCTTGCTGTTGCTCTGACACTCAGTTGTCTGTTGGGCCCTCAGAGGCCGGCTGAACTGCTTCGAGCTTTTATCATTGGCCGGTTCATTCTGTAGAGAGGCAGTGATTGGTTGTCAGGAGGCACAATAATTTTATTCAGGCATAAAGACTTCTGTATTTAAATATCACTGCATATAGTAGGTTTCCTGACTCTTTCTAATATATCAACACCACTTCCTGTGCTTTATCACGTGTCACGTATCATTTTTTTGCACAAGCAACAAGGATACTTGTGCTGCTTCTAAGACGGCAAAATTAATGACTCAACAAAAGAACCGGGGTGTGTTACAGCAAATTAAAAACATGTAATCAAGTTGCCTGGTGATATTTAGTATTTTCTTATTGTCAGCAATAATCCAAAGCGAAACCCTTGCACTGATTTGTGCCATGTACCTTCATGTCCAACAAAATGCTAAAACCACTTCAGTGAACAAACACTGTTTAACTGACTCAGATGTTCCTTCATCATGTCTGACACAGGACTGCCCAGTCTCACATCTCAAATGTGTCATTTTGTGCTAAATTGTTCCAAAGTGCCAAGCACATTAGTTTCACAATAATCTGTTAGAGATTGGGTTGAGAAGCAAGTCCTGTGAAGGAGGAAGAGCAGGACGAGGTTAGGGGTGGTTAGATGGATCTAACTCAGGACTATCACCCAGGAGAACGAAGACTGACCACATGAGAAAACAAAAATATATATGGATTTCTTTTAAGTAACGAATGTAACATACTTATTTTAGCCGAGCCCATGATTTTATTGATGACCTTAAACCTAACCACATTGTTTTGGTGCTTAAACTGAAGGGACCTTGTGTGTGTGTCTGACACTATAGAAGGCTTTGTTGGACAGAAAATAATACAGTAGGGCAAACATAAACATAAGCATCTCAAAATTTGTGAGCTGTAATTGTGAAACTAAGACATTTTGCCCTGTAGACCAACATAGCTATGGCAATGACCCATTTTACTGAGACTGTGTTGCTTGAGGGAACTTGAGTTGAAATAGTCACCGTTGGACCAAATTTGTATTAATCCACAGCTGAAACTAGACCCGACAGAAACTGCTGTTTCCCCAGTTCACATGTTTATTAAATCCACTGTTTGCAGCTGTTGGTGAGAAATATTAAAACTAGATTTTTTTTTGTTGTGATCCCAATTAATATTCAAGAATCACATCTTTATGGAAACAACTGGGGGAAGTTGAGTAAAAGTAGTAAAATTGGCAAACAAAATGGTTTTGTTCTTTTAATATGACATGCTAAACAAATGCCTTATCCTTTGATACAGGAGTATTACGTCTCAGTGATGACAATATTTATATCATGTATTTATAATGTAAGTATTACCTGTTGCTGAGTCTTTGAGTCAGTGATGTTCTTCTCTCTCCATGTATTCTTGCTGGGAAGACTCCAGTCATTGCTGTCCAGCTTCTGCCAAATCAATCATTGTTCAAACTTAAAGGCAGATCCAGTATGTATTATTATTTTTATTAATTTGTTTGTGCGTCCGTGTTGGAGTGCAGACCTTGCCGGCTTTGGCTCCCTTCTGGCTCCTGCTGAGCTTGTTGAGCAGCAGGTGGTAGGAGGCCATGATGGCAGAGGGTCGGTTGGTGGTGAGTGTGTGTATGGTTTCAGAGAGGGAGTAGCCCAGCGTCTCTGTCATGTATGCCAGCACAGATGAGTTGAGATCCTCTGGACACAACCTGGAAAACAACAAGTAACAGGAATGTGAAAAAGAGTCATGAAGATAAAGTGTAAGAAGGAAAGGGAGTGATCTGATGGGTCGGTTAGGACTTGTTGGTGAGCTAAAGCCTTTTGCTCGAGGCCAGACCAGAGCTGGAACAATTCTTGCATCGTTCATGTGGATTTCAGAAAACACATTATTGCCAGAAAGAGCCATACATGATTGCATTTCCACACTGCGTAAAGTGATAAAAGCCTTTTAGTCGTGCTGTAATATACAAAGCTGTTACACTGCAGACCACAAAAATTTTCATTTTGTTCAAAAACATGCAGTGATTTCCCTCTTGGCTTTTTTGTTCACATTGTAATGTTTGCTGTAGAACTCTCCCCGAGGAGTCTTTGTGTCTCTCTTTTCTCTCATATAAATTCTTATGGTACAAACATTGAGCAATAATTAAAAAAAATATATATATACAGTTTTTCTTATATTTAAGTGCATTTACAAAATGTCATTTAAAAGTGATCAATTCTGCAAAGATGTTATTTTTTGAATGTCAATTTATTTCATCTGCATTTAAGGAAAGTATATTTTTGTCAACCTCAGGTGTGTTTGTAGGCAATATGTGGTCAAACAGTAGATAGACTGGACCGTGGATGTGTGCAGATCTCTACCTGTTTTTAGGAGAGAGTGTGTGAAGTGGTTTCTTGGCATATCCCTCGTTGATCCATCTGTCCTCCATCGCCACTCTGACACTGGGTCTGTTTGCTGGGTCTGGCTCCAGGAGAGACAACACGAATGACACTGCACCTGCAGGAAGAGCAAACATAAAGCTGTATAACATTTGATTTATGGATTTTCATTATCTTAAATTCAGTTATTTCTGTATTTCTTTTGACATAAATTCTTAGTGCCCAATTTTTTAAAAGTTGAATAGATGTACAAGCAGCTTGGTGAGAGGACATTTTAGTTTTGACCATCATCCAACACATCAGAACAAGGTACATTTCCCTATAATTTACCCAAGCATGGTCTCTATTACAAAAGTGTTTGGATAAACACGAAAAAATTTCAATCAAAGCATGACAAACTGCCTTTTGGCAGACTTTGTCTCATTTACTCTGAGCTTGATTGGAAGCACATGTAAAGTGGTATACTGTATGGACCAGCATCTCTCCCACACATAGTCTGTATATAAAAATGGACGTGGTCTGCAGGCCACAAAAGTGAAGTGAGTGCGGGACTGCAATACCACTGTGGACCAGAAGGGGTGAAATCTTCTGGCTCCAATAGACTCCCATTCAAAAAGCATCAACTTCTCTCATGAAATACAAAGTCAATAATTATTTTTCACAAGTCATTATGGTGTCATCAGCTGAAGTCCCTTCTTCTGATCAGTGTTCTGGTGGTCCATCTAAAAATAATTCCACAATAAATGTGATAATAGAGGTCTGTTTGATGGCATGCCTGGTTCGATTGACATGGGCTCAGTCTGGTTGCTGGTATAGGTGGACGGGCAGAGTGCCCCAAGGTTTTCACTCAGATCCAATGCTCCCTCCTCCCCATCCTCACCCTCTCTTCCAAATATGGTCACATATGACTCCAAAAACCAAGATGGTGATGGCCTAAATGCCAGACTGAAGGCTTCAAAACAGCAGTTAACAAACCAGTCGTTAACGTCACAATGGTTTGCCAATTGCTCACACAGGACCCCCGGCAACAGAGATATTTTTGTGTATTTTTTTCATGCACACCTGAGTTGGAATTGCGTTGGTTTGCCCAAATGTTTTAAACTAAAGGAGTTAAGCAACTAAACAGTGTTACACAATTACTTCAGACTTGTGTCACTCATTGTGACTTCAGTGAAACTGTATCATAGACGACCTCGTGGAAAGAGACAGGATTTCCCTTCAGGAAAACCAATTCAGCCTGTCAGCCTGTGACACAGAGCTGTCCTGGATCAGCCAAGCAGGGTTGATGGTTTGAGCCAAGATGGGGATTCCAGATAAGCTTCACAGTCTGGAGGAGTGGATGGACTCAACCGGGATGGTTGCCACACTCACAGACAAATAAGCCAAGACGGCCCCACTCCATTTACTTCTATCAGTTCTCGTCAATGACAGAGCCAGAGCAGCTCGGCCCAGTCAGGGTCAACTCAATTTGTTTGTAATCAATAAAACCAAAGATACTATTTATCGATTTTAAGCCATAAAAACTTTGAATAATAATTTTTATGGACATGTTGGTGCACATACAGCTTGATAATAAAACATTACAAACGAAAACATGCAAAGAGCAAATAATATTAAAAAAAAAAAAAAAAAACATTACATGAGCAAAACCTGTTAAAACACACAAAACAAAGACAAAAAGTAAAGACAAGAAAACAAATGAACCAACAGCTCGACCAGTCTGACAGAAGTTCAAGAATTACTGAGGGAGAAGGAAAAGCAAGACAGTAAAAGTGACGCAGAGTTTAAAAAAAAAAAAAAAAGAAAAGAAAAGAAAGAAGACTGGTGAAACAAACAACCCCAGAGGCAGGATAAAGTCTGGAAGTTAGTGTGGATGTCGCAGATGCCCGAACATGGTAGCGATACAAATGCTAATCCGATCTTGTCACAGTTTCAGAGACGTGCTGGTTTTCCCCACAGTAACAGGAGCTATGTTTGTTTGTGGCGACATGGCGCCATGACAGAGTGTAACGGAGTGACTATGTGTGAGAGCTGGACCAAAATAAAGTAGAGAGAAACCGAGACACAACTGTGGAGTTAGTAGACAACAAGTGGAAGAAGAAAGAAATCAGTGAAGCGTTTTCCTCCTATTTTCTCCCATTTTCAAAAAACATCACTCCACTACTTGGCTGTCCTATTATCTCTTTCAGCTATCATAATGCAATCTAACATCTAAAGATTTCTCCGAGATCTAATCCAGACTCAGTCCATACTTGACTGAGTGTGTATTTTATAAGTAATTATTGTTTTATGTGAAGAAGTGCCTCCGACGGTACCTTTGCTGATGTCACTGGGGATGCTGCCGATCTCTCCGTTGACCATCTTCTGGTGCAGCTGTTTGATGTTGAAAGGCTCAACAGTGAAGGGAAGAGTCCCTGTCAGCATGGCAAACATGCTCACACCTCTGCAGACACACACACACACACACACACACACACACACACACACACACACACACACACACACACACACACACACACACACACACACACACACACACACACACACACACGAGAAAAATGTGAGGAAACACAAACACCGAAATGTATCTTTTCAGAAAAACAGCTTTTCACATCCAAACAGCCAGCAGGCCTGTTCGGCTGTATCACTTACACGGACCAGACGTCCACTTTGGGTCCGTACTTCCTGTGAGCGAGCAGCTCCGGGGCAGCGTAGGCAGGACTTCCACACTGGGTGTTGAGGAGCTCCAGAGATAAAGATTCAGCCTTCAGTGTGTTACTCAGGCCAAAGTCTGTGTGAAACATCATCAGTTTTACAGCGAGGTCCTGTTTCTGCATTTTCAGGAACACATGATCGCCAAGACAACTTCTGTAGTGTCCTGATCGGTTTAACCTTTTGCATCAGTGTTTAACAGTGTCAAGTCAGAATTTGTGTGAATGCCAACATACCTACAATCTTTATGTTGTTATGTTCATCCAGGAGGAAATTTTCAATCTTTAAATCTCTACAAAAGAGAACAAGAGACAAATGTGGTCAGTCTAAAAAGGAAGAAATTGGTTCATATCTTTTATGAGCTCTGTCCTGAAAGTTTCTTGAGTAATTTTTTCCCAGACAGTTTCGGAGCAATTTACGTGACAGACATGATTTTGGCTGTTCAATTTAAGAACTCCTGCAATGTGTGCTTGGCCTTACAAAGCGTTTTCTGTGTATTTATGGATAACCAAATGAGATGGGACCAGACTGGACCCACAGAAGCAAAAAGAAAACCCAAAAGTTAAATTAGGGTTTGGGTAGAGCTCAAGCTTTAAAAAACATTGCTGAAAAGGAGTTTTTTTTATTTTATTTCAGAAAGAACATTTAGTGGTAATTTCAGAGGATTAGTTTGTTTTGGACAAACTAATCCTCCAAATGTAAAAACCTGCAGCCATCGTGATTTTCTAGTCAAGTCAAACTGCTCCTCTTGACTTCTTCGTTATAGTTGAGTACTATCTCTGCGTTCACCTGAAAAAGTCACCTCACTCCCCCGAAAGTGCCCCCGCCTCGCCACCAACCGCATCGCCTGCTCTGAAACTACCGAGCTAAATGAAAATCTGCGGTCAGGAGGGAGAGAGCCCTTATAAACTATAGCCTGGGAATTCGCCATGTTCCTTTCATCTGGCTTCATCTAACCAACAGACACAGAAAAACCCAGAGAACCCGGCTCACAAAACCCCAGAGAAGTTCAAAGAGAGACGGAGGAAGAAAGAGGGGAAAAGAGCCAGAAAAGAGCGAGAGCAGACATTGTCATAAAGGAGAAAATGTATGCGGTAAACCTATTGAATGTGGGTGGCAGGAGGTGCGTTTAAGTGCAAATTTTCCATTTATTTCCAGTTTAATCATCTCTGTGTGGGACTGCGGCCGGAGAGGGCGTGAGCGTGTGCATACATGTGTGTGAGCGCGCGGGCGTGTGTGACAGAGAGAGGTGCCGCTGAAGGGTTCAGAGCGACGTCGTTGAGGGACTTCATTAGAGAGGAAGTCCATGATGTTGTGATGATGTGTGAATCATGGCGCCGGCGCAGGATGATGAGGTCATTGCCTGGTAATCACATTCCCACCTTCAGAGAAGCCAAAGTCTTAAACCAAAGTGCAGTGCTGTGTGTACTGTGTGTGGATACGGTGTAGGTCTGTATGGATGTGTGTGCATGTGTGAGTATTGGGTCTCTAACACCTACACATTATAAGATGCCACAAAAATAACACTCATCTCCCACACTGCACTGTGCCAGATATTACCTTCCTTGCAGCATTTCCACCTCTGAAGGCTGTTAATGCCCTGCAAACTACCCTGTGTGTGTGTGTGTGTGTGTGTGTGTGTGTGTGTGTGTGTGTGTGTGTGTGTGTGTGTGTGTGTGTGTGTGTGTGTGTGTGTGTGTGTGTGTGTGTGTGTGTGTGTGTGTGTGTGTGTGTGCTTGAAATGCGCACAGAAATCTACAAGGTCTAACCTGAACAATAGCTACTGTTTCCTACTTTGGTTCCTTTCAACACCAGAAAGTGAAAATAACATCTGAATCCCTCTTTTGTTTTAGTTATTTTTTTTTTTAGCCAAGTCTCTGATTGGGCCAATCACCTCAAAACAAAGCCAACTTTCCGAATCTCAAGCTCTTGATTGGCTGAATGTTATGCTGGTCAAGCATGCATGAGTCTCATATCACGCCAAGTGTGTCTTTGACACGCGTGGCATCATATAGACATGAGAAGAACTGTTGACATCAGAGGCAGGTCGTGTGCCGAGGGTCATGTGACAAACATCACTACGGCGGTGATGAGATGAGATGAAGTACAAATGCCGTTGAAGTCCTTGTGCCACAGACGAGAGGCCACAAAGTGTTTTTTGATTTTTAACCACATAGTTTTTCCTAAACTCAACCAAGATTTGATTTTCCCAAACCTTAACCATGTGGGTTGGTTCTGTTTTCCTAAAGCACTTGACATTGATTCGTCTCACAAGGCAAAAACGTAACAATGATTAGCTTCCTCCGAGTGGAAAGGCTTGTGTATTACACCTTTTGCAGTGATACAAGCCTGCAAGCATGGTTTTGGTAAATCAGTTCAAAAGTCTATTACAAAAAAGTTACCAATGTTTTAGTTGCACTTTGCTAATTAAATATCAGTTTGTTGTTAAGTCATTTCAACAGTTCTCTCTCCTGAATGACAGTGTCACACTTAGGTGTTCCTAAAAAAAAAAAAAAATCAATTAACAATTAAAAAATTCTGAAGAGGACATTTGTGTCTTCTTCCTCAAAGCAGAAAGAAAATCTGGAGAAGTACGATTTTCTTTTTCATAGTTTAACTACCGAATGGGACATGTCTCCTTCAGTGCTTAATGAGAAGTCAAATGTCAGTTGGTGTGCTCTGCAGGCTTCACATCCCACATCGTGTAAATCACATATTGGACCACAATTGCCTTCCGGACAAGCTGCGACTGAAAATCTGTCCCAGACGTTCAGATTTAAGGTGAGCACGGGGAAACTTTGTTTCAGCAGATGATTGTGAAAACAGACTTTCTAGTGTCAAACTGCACATTCATCACTCTGCAACCCAGAGTGCTCAAACACCCAAACGAAGTAAGAAGAAGCAAAACAAATGCTGTTAAAACCGTGATCATAATAATGTAGCACAGATATCTTCAGACCTGAATCACCTTTAGATCAGTCTCGGTGGGGAAGATGGACCTTAATTTACTGCGTATTGTTTTCATAGCAAGTCATGTATTGTTTTTTTCTACTTGAGTAATCATTTAGTCCAACCAATAGTTAAAAATACTGTTTACAATCATATTAAATCGGAAAAAAACACACAAAAAACACACTATTACACTGTGAATATGCAAATATTTTAGAATTTCTGATATTTGATGAAGGACTAATTAAAGATGTTTTGCAGCAGCATTAGAAGTCTTCAAAGACTGTATGAACAGAGTTTGAACTATCTCTTAATGAGGCAGATGTCTCTACATGCACAAGTGTTGTCGTGTGTGTGCAGTGACCTGTGTACGATGCCATGTTTGTGCAGGTGCTCCACGGCAGAGAGGATCTGTCGGGTGTAACGCCGCACCTCCCTCTCCTCCAGCCTCTTCCTCTCACAGATCCTGTCCATCAGGTCTCCGCCGGCACACAGCTCCATGGCCATGTAGTAACTGTTCTCCGTCTCCAGAGTCTGACACACAGAAGGATTCATGTGTGCTTTATTCATCAGCAGCAGATATTAAAAATGAGCTTTTGTCCACAATCAGTTTTAATGGAACCAAAACTGAGCAGATGTAATATTTGTAATCTTCCTCATTACTGCAGTACATTTGATTCTGATGTGTGAATATGATTTTTTTTAATTTTTTTTATTACCTCCAGCAGAACTACGATGTGAGGATGTCGGACCATCTGATGAATTCGAGGTTCCCTCTTCATGTTCTTCAGCACATAGGAGTCCTGGCGTGCTTTCTTCTTGTCTATCACCTTAATGGCTACCTAAACACACACACACACACACACACACACACACACACACACACACACACACACACACACACACACACACACACACACACACACACACACACACACACACACACACACACACACACACACATATATCACTGAAGGTTTTTACTTGAATTTATCAAAGGAAATTAAATAAGCACTTAAAAAAAAATCCACCAGGTTGTGTTTGATCTGAAAAATGTGTAACACACTTCTCTACTCAGGATACACGTCCTTGTGACTTCAGAGCTTTCCTTCTGCAGTTGTCATTAAAGACTGTATTATGTAATCACTTTCTACACATACATTTTCTCCACTCATCTACAGGTTTAAGCCAATGGCCTCCAGTCATGAAGCTCTAATGAGCACTTACCAGTTGTAAGTTTAACCTATAGCAGTACTGAATGCTTAATGTTCACTTTACACATGACAAAACTGTGAAAGAAAAAAAAAGTTACGAATCAGAACAAAAAAAAAGCTAGAAAAGAGCAGGTACTCAGTGAACCCTCCTCAATTAACAGAGAAATATGTGTTTCTCACGGTCCAAAAATAAAGAAGTCATCTCTTTTTATACTTAATCCTCTCACTACTGAGAGCTCAACGTCTTTAGTGGATAACATTGGCAACTATTTGTGTCCTCACCACCCATTTCCCCTCAAGATAATGATGATGGGGAAAAAAGGACTTGGCTTGAACAGGAAATAAAATTCCCAAACATTATATTTTAAGGACTTTAACAAAAACGCATGGGGAATTTGCCTTTAGCTGCTGTGGGCCTCGTTTCTGCAGCAGTGTACCGACTTCAGCTCTGTGGACATTTTTAAAAGAAACTTTTCTTAGCCTGGCTTTTTAAAGTGCAATCAGCACTGAATTCGATAACTTTGTATCCATTGTTTAAATTTTTGTTTTTACATTTTTATTATTTTATTGTTGTAAGTTTTTAAATCTTGCTAAATTGTTTATGCTATCAACTTAAACTGTGAATTACTATAAGGCTGTATTTCTGTGTGAAAGGTGCTAGATACAGAAAATAAAGCTTAGTAATTAAGCTGACTTTATTGAAAATGAGGCAGCTTGACCAGATGACTCGCAGAACTAATCAGGTTAACACTGAGGTGTCAATGATGGAGAATCATTTGTCAGATGAAGAGGGCTCAGTTTACCAACATCATGCTTGAGCAAATGTCTATATTATTAAAATGTTTTATTCTGTGACTTCAGTCAAAAGTAAAATAAAGTCTTCAGAGAAACCTCCAGGCCTCCAGCGATTAATGTTTGCATATTTGCAGACTTCTCCCTCACCCATCTTGTATCTGCAGAGGCTAACTGGGGTTAAGAGGAGCAAACACCCCCCTACAGATGAGTTTGGCCATTGCTACGGCAACCAGGTTAGGTACATAGCCCAGGGTCAGGGACTCGGTAACCAGTGAGAGTTACACACAGAGACACACGAACACAAAAGAATACGCAAACACATGTGCAGGTTCCAGTGCACAATACGTACAGACATGCTGAGCGGTCCTAGTTTAGAATTGCAACATCATAAACAGATATAACGGATATAGTACTAACAAACAAGAGGAGTCCTGCCATTTTTTTTTAGTTAATATGGAAGAATAACATTTATTTGAAACCACAGAAAAGTGTAGCTTTTCCTATATTATGTACATATGTCCAGATATATTATGATTTGGGATATAATATATAAGAAAATAAATTGTAACTTCAGTCTTGTGTTGGTGTTTTCCATCCGTTTTCACGTTTCTAAGAATGTAACAACAGACATATTGTGCAGAAACAGATCCACTTAAACCCACTGAGCAATGTTGTCCTGTAAAATCCCTTTAAGTGCCTTGGATATGAAATAAGTAGTTCTAGATGGAGTTCTTGTACAAATAACAAGAATAATAACAGGCCACTACCTTTCTGCAAACTCATTTAATCATCAGTTAGAAGTCCCGAGGTGCAACCATGTAATCATAATCTTGTATGTGTGTGATCTTTTTCTTTGCCGATGTGCCACCCCTCCGGTCTGAAGCATGTCACCTCACTTCTACTCTAATTCTCAAATCAGAGACAGAGCACCGACCTTCTCCCCCGTGCCGATGTGCAGCCCCTCCATCACTTTGGCAAACGAGCCCTTGTTGATCATTTTCCCCACCAGGTAGGACCCCACCCGTTTGGAGTGGGGGAAGCTCCGCAGCAGCTCCCTGGGGACCTTCAGGGAGGGCAGAGACGGCCGCTCCCGGCCGAGCCCCGAGGCTTCCCACTGGGACGCTCCACGGTCTCCTGCGACCCCTCCCTCTGCCACCATGTCCTCCAGAGAGGGCTTCACTGCAGCAGCTGGCATCCCGGACTGGGCCCGGGCCCCATGTGGCCGCCCCTCACGCTCACGCTCAAATCCAAACACAGGACTGTCCTCGCAGAGTGCACATACTAACACGCACAGATGCACGTAAACAGACACACAGTGGTTTAGTTTTACTCGAAGGAGGCAGAACTCTGAAATCCTTCTTCAGGACGAGGTGATTTCTGTTATCCTCTCTCAGGTAAGTACATCCTGTATCCACATCCACTCTGATGTGTGGCTCCACATTTCTTCTTTGTTTGAACAAATACAAGCGTCTCCAAGTGTGTTTCTCAGGTAGTGAGCTGGCGTCTCGCTCTGTCTCTCCCTGCCGGTTAGTGGATGATTAACCGTTGTGTTCTCAGGTCAGCTCCAGTGATGAGGAAGACATTCTACACCGTAATCACCCCCCCCTACACACACACACACACACACACACACACACACACACACACACACACACACACACACACACACACACACACACACACACACACACACACACACACACACACACACACACACACACACACACACACACACACACACACACACTAAGGTACACACAGTTACAGAGTAACCATTTAAAATAGTCCTGCTTTTCTTCCCTGATTTCCCTTGGAAATTTTACTTCAGTTTCTAATCAGGCACAATCAGGAAACTTTCTGTACTGTGAGAACAGCCAAGTTGTTTCATCAAGGTGACATGGACAAGTAAGTACAGGGCAGGGATCACAGTGGGTGTTTAGATCATGCAAAGATGTTTAAAGCCTAAATATTTTCCATTATCTTAAAATGCCTTTAAATCTGTTTTTCAAGGACTGGATAACAATGTCTAATGATTGTACAATCGTTTTTGTATTATAGTATGTGTTTTCAATGGGTTTGATTGGCCTATCAGTTAATAAAGATAAACGATTAGCTTCATTATTGACCTCTGAGAGGTCTCTTGTTTGCCCCAGAGAGGTCAGAGGTCAGGGTCAACCACAAATCACCGTGCCTGTAGCTGGTGGGGGATTCGGTGTCAAGCTCAACATCACTTATACAAAGGAGATATTTGCTCTCTAAATATCATGAATCTGGATGAAAGCCTGTTGGGATGTGTGATTTTACTTGAATGGTTTTGTAACACAATAACACTCATCATTTCAAGTAAAAACAGCAGGTTAAAGTGCTTCAAGTGATCTGACTTGATGATATAACACGAACCACAGCGATCAGAGCCAGAGAGGCTGTGAGGGTGATGATCAGTGGAAAGCAGCAGCGAGGTTTTGAGCTGATGAGCGACAGTCATCGCTGAAGTGTGTCTGATATTCTGCTACTGTGTGTATTAAAGTGCGTGTCTGCGTGCTTGTCAGGGTCAGATTGCAAGGAGTTGCCGCTCAATTCTTCCTCACTCAGCTGATGAAAGGAGGGATAGGGCCTTATATCCACCATGTAACCCAATACACACACACACACACACACACACACACACACACACACACACACACACACACACACACACACACACACACACACACACACACACAACCTTACACAACCTTTAACTGAGCGACCGTAGTAGCCAAGTGAAGCCTAGTGTTACCTTGTTTTAAACACGGTCGTCGTGTATAATTTTATTTGGCACTCAGACTTATAGCACCAAACTCTGTAATCGCAGTCAAAACACGTTGTCAATAATTTTTTTGTTACTAGGCAACCATGCCAACATTTAAAAAACTTTACAGTGAGAAACAAAAATTGTATGAGCTGTAATAAAAAATAAGACACATGAATACCCTGTACGCTGGTGTAAACAGTTATTCTTGAATCGAGCCACGAAATGCAGAAGCAGCCTACAATTAGTGGTTTCACATCGATAATATTCAAAGACCAAACAAACCCACTTTAACAAAATCATTAATTTTCCTACACAGGTCAAATCTCACATTTAATCACTCTCTTCTTCTTCATGTGTGTGTGTGTGTGTGTGTGTGTGTGTGTGTGTGTGTGTGTGTGTGTGTGTGTGTGTGTGTGTGTGTGTGTGTGTGTGTGTGTGTGTGTGTGTGTGTGTGTGCGTTCCAACGTCAGGAGCCCTACACTTCATAAATGGGTCTTAAGGACCTGGCGTGTGTGCGGGAGGAGGTGTTAACACACCCTCCCTAATGCAGACGAAGGGTGTCAAGCTGTATCTGGCTCTGGACTCGGACGGACATGGAGGGAGAAAGAAAGAAAGAATAAAAAGAAAGGAAATGTGTGGCATAGGGAGGAAACTTGTGCGCCGCATCTCTGCCTGAGAAAGTGAAGGATGAGGGAGCCGGAAGTGAGCGAGAAGCAACAAGGAGAGAGGGAGACAGGATGAGTGAGAAGGAGAGAAACCGAGCTTCACAACTGCAAAACAAATGTGAATTAATAAGCCCTCAAGAGACTTTTTATATAACCTCACTGCTGCCATGCCTAAATGTTTTGCAGAGGCTTTTCTGTGTGGATGTGCGTGTATGTGTGTGTTCAAGTGTGCGTTTCCATGGTTCAGAAAAGGTCATTCTCACTGCCAGAGACCACAGTCTATTTGTGTGTGTGCTTTTATGAGTGCGCACATATTTGTAAGCTGTTTCTAAAAGTGCTGCGATGTGTGTATATTTTCGAGATTATGTGTCTTTGCATCCACACACGTGCATACATAAACTTCATTTACATGCCTTACAGTATAATTATGAGTGTATTCATAGTCCTGGGAGTGTGTGAGTGTGTGTGTGTGTGTGTGTGTGTGTGTGCGCGGGTGTGTGTGTAGCATTGGTGCAGAGGAATGCTGGCTTGCCTGTAGGACTTGGCGAGCTTCTCGGCGGTCACATTAAATGAGAAGAGAAACCCCCTTCTGCTTCCTGCCTGTAATAAATGGATCCCCAGCAACCATTAAGGCATATTTTAACACCAAATAACTCCCCAAAACCACAGTAGAACAGACACAGCCGACCCCCACCCTCTCACCATCCTGCTCACTCGTTCTGTTTCTTATTCGTTCTCTTTCATTTCTTCATCTACCCGGTCACTTTCACACAAAACAACAGAGCCAAATGTTAAAACAAGATCTTTTTAGGTGTCACAGCATGATGTACTTCACTGTGATATTTGAATATCTAATACTGTAATTTTCTTTCTTCAAATGTTTCAGCGCAGACATTTTAACTGGTTCATCACAATAAAGTGCCACAATTGAGATTCAAAACTGGTATCAGTCAGTTTAAAGATGGAGTCCAGATATTACTCATCACACACACGAATGCAGAAACAGTGACTGTGACAAACTGAATGCCTCAACAAGAACAAAACTATTCTGATTACGACGCAAGGACAACAAGGCACATGTTGCTGTGACATAGTGACATGATTATCATGATATATTATGATGCTATGATAAAAGAAGAGTTATAATATGTGCTGAAGAATTACAAAAATAAAGAGTCTGAGGTTATCTAAATAAGGCCGGTTCAAACTCTGGACTGTTTGACATTTCTATGGCCTGTCTGGATAAGAATTCAGTATTTTCACTGTCAGCAAATATGGACATGGACCTGCAATAAGCACATCATGTCTTGTTGGAATTGTTTTGATAGTTTCACAAACAGGCCGACTGTTTTACTATGTTCATTTTGTATTTTTCTGTTTGAAATTGATGCCATAAAAGGAATGCACGTGATTGGTTTATTACATGTAGCAATATAAACATTAAGAGTTATTTGTAGCCATTAATTGACAAAATATTCTGTGCATCCTTCAAGATCTTCCTCCCGATCCTCCAATCCGGCCCTGTTGCTCTTGAGTTTGAGCAGCCGTGATCTAAAATATTTAACTCATACATGTGTGAAAGCTGGCAATTCAGAATCGGTCAGAGAGCTTGTTCCTCATGACATGCTACAAGAAAACAATACAAAACTATGATTGGCATCTGTGGCTAAAAGAAAACAGTTTGATATACTAATATAATAGTACTTTAATGAATATCATTCAAGCTGTTAACCTGTACAGTAAACAAAGCTCTTACATGTTCAAATACAAAGTATGGAGCAGCTGTTGCAGGAAATATGGTTGTTATGATTCACATGACTACATGATCCATTGTTGAGTAAATTAAACTATAAATAATGACGTTATAGAACTAATTTATTCTTTTGTATGGTGTGATTTAAAAAAAAAAAAAAAAATTTAAAGATGTTTCATGGGCTCCCTGGGACCAACAGGAATACAAATAGTGATCTACAGCCTGTTGCAAACGTGGTGATCTGAATATGTGGTACAATATGATGGTGAGAGATGTTCTCTGTGGTGTCGACCTCTGTTAGTTTTTCCACAGCTGCTGTCCCTGTCTGCCCTCCAGTGGACGTATCAGACTGATGCAAGCACACAAATCCAACTGCTCGACTGGAGAAAAGAATCTATCAGCAGATGAAGAGAAAAGGAGGTTATTGTCTTTCTTTCTTTCTTTCTTTCTCCAGTCCTCCCATCTTCTCATTTCTCCTGCTGCAAGCCTAAAATATTAGTTAGATATGAGGCAAAGGGTTCACAAAAGAAAAACACCTACGACTGTAAAATCTGCCTCTCCTGCTTTACAAGGTTTCCCACTCACCACCTGCAGCTGAGTGAAACAAGTGTGTAACACGCTGACACGTTGTGTTAGGCTTGTTGTTGTCGAAAGGGATTTGGGGAAGTGTTGGAAATAATTAACTGAAGTCAATGATGCTGCTGGAGGGAAAGTGAGTCATTTCCCAAAGAACTCCTGCAACGGAGTAAACATCACTGACTGATGTTGGGTAACAGCATTAAGTGGAAGCATGGATGGACTTGTAGAAAGTAATAAAGAGGTAAAAGTGACAAACAACACTGACACAGGTCAGAGCAGCAAAAGAGAAGAGCTGCTTCTCATTCACATGCTGTTAATTAACATATAAATAAAGAATGGAACTGATTTATACTTTTAGGATGATGTCACTGTCTACTCCTGAATAATCACTCATTTAGTTTTGGCATTAGGCAGAGGAGTGGCAGGCTGTCAATCCCCAAGGAAATCATCAATGGCGGCAGCCTCCTTGACGTGTCATCATCAGGCTTAGCGTGTCATCAGTCAGCGCCTGCATCTCGCTGTGGTTTAAATCTCTCATGTCTTGTGGTCTCTGCATCAGTGACACTGATTAGAAATGGTTCTCCGTGGTTTCTAAACAGACAAACAACGAGCTGCACTCTTAAGACTTTAAGCCGTGTGTCTCCCACATTGTGACAGCAGACTGCAGACCAAACCATTGCTGCCCACAGAAACATTTCAATGAGATCGGGTTGCTTCAGCAGTGAATTCAAGCAGAAATGGTGCTGAATTACCTCTCTAAACATTTAGGGGAAGTGTGTTTGGGGAAAACATTACGTGCCAAGAGAAACTGAAATGAAGAAAGGGCAAAAAAAATTCAATAACACCGGTTCGATTTAAGGCTGCCCTGAATTCCTCACTGAAGTCTAGACAAAGACATTGCGGGGATGTTAAAGAAAATCTTCAATCAGAAAATCTTGTCTGCATCATCAATTTTACAACATTTCAAATGCAAATGAGTTGTGGTTTAAAACACTCATGAATCAACAGCCATGAATCAACTACATCTACCCCTCCAGCGCAAACCTAACTGCCCCCTAAATGTTTGTTTAGACCCCATAAAAGCTTCATTTTACACAATACTTATTCATTTTACTGTTTAATTATGTTTTGTTTAGACTTTGTTTCTCCACATGAAGCTCTAAATGCGGTTTCAAAGCATTTTGCACAGTCAAGTCAAATTTTTGGGGTGAAAACTAAATCACGTCATTAAAATTTAACTTAAATGAATTGTTTTGCTTTAAACTGTAAAAATGTAAGATACTGACTCTTAAACAATATCATTTCGGCTTTAAAATATAATTTGCAATCACGCCAAAGTGTGTAATGCACTATTCAGTCCACTAGAGGATGCTGTGTCAGTGTCACGTTTTGCCTAGACCTGAAATGTGAGGTAACCACATGGTTAGGTTTAGAAAAAGATCATAGTTTGGGTTAAATGTGACACTGTCATAATTTATTTAGGGTTAAGCAAAAAAAAAATGTTTGGTTCGGATAACACATAGATAATGATCCGGTCATTCGTAAGTAATGTTACATTTGTCATTTAATATTGCTGCGTTCAAATTGAACTCGTAAACTCGTTACAATATGGGATGTCCTGCTCACCGTATTCTTGTCGTTAAGTCGTAAGAACACTGACGCTAAGCAACGGCAACAGGTACGCCGTCTAGAAAGCACAGAGGCTAACAATTTAGCAAACTAGTAGGCCGGTAACGTAATCCAGGAAATGCAATGACATAATGGCAGTGGGAGAAGATGAGGCCATTGGAACATCAATACTTCCCTCAGATGTATTATTATTTTACAGAAAAACTCTACGGGGTAAACACCACTCCATTTAAATGCAGCATATGTTACTTTCTGTAAGTAACTTACTTAAGTCACTTAAAAGAAATCCACTCTTTGCACAGGTGAGGCAGAATGTGACACTGACACGGTCTCCTCTCGTGGATTTGCAGGTGTATGACACACTTTGGTGTGACACCAGGCCGGTCATTTGTTTGTGACAGAAAGTATACTCGTCTCAGATTGTTAAAATCCCTAAATCATGTAACAACACTCTCACAGCTGAAGTATTAACTGACTAAAACTGTACATATCTAACTCAGTATTCTGGTGTTGAGTTCTTTTAGTTTTAGGTTTCACTGTCTGTATAAAGTCTGTTAGGCCTGCCTTAAGACTGCTGCTGTATATCAAAAACACACACACGCACGCACGCACGCACGCACGCACGCACGCACACACACACACACACACACACACACACACACACACACACACAATGCATATCCATAAAAAATGTCTTTCCCAGAGCCCCAGTCCTTCACACTCTGCTAATCCCACACAATCCTGACCAAGCCTGAAATGGGAGTTTGTGTCACGGGTGGTTTAGAGGTTTTCTACTGTCAACAAAACATTGATGGGAGAGAGAGAAGAGAGGGAGAGAGAGGTCTGATACACACACAGAAAGAAAGGGATGAGAACGAGCCCACCCTCTTTGAGCTGAGAGGCTGAAAATGGAGCGTTGTAACAGCAAAAAGTGCACTCCCTCTGTCACTAATGCGACCCGCGTGTGTCTGCTCCTGAGCGCATATGCCCAGATGTGCGTCCTTGTGTGGTTGTGCATGTGTACTAATGCGTGTGTGTGTGTGTGTGTGTGTGTGTGTGTGTGTGTGTGTGTGTGTGTGTGTGTGTGTGTGTGTGTGTGTGTGTGTGTGTGTGTGTGTGTGTGTGTGTGTGTGTGCTGTAGCTGCCTGCTGTGCCGCTCCCAAATTGAAATGTGAAAGAAACGTGTTGGAAGGTGATGACAAGAGTGAAGTGAACCAGTCGTTTCCTGAAGGCCCAGGCCAGATGTGTCGCACACAGAGCCTCAGAAATCTGCTGCACATTTCTGCTTAATAATCAGGATATTTAACCAGGGGAGGCGGGAAGTCAGGGGGCAGGAACTGAGGGTGTGTGTGTTTTTGTGCATGTGTGCTTACCTGTGTGCACAAGCGTGTGTGTGTGTGTGTTATTTGTTTTTGCTTAGGAAATGTGTGTGTGTGTGTGTGTGTGTGTGTGTGTGTGTGTGTGTGTGTGTGTGTGTGTGTGTGTGTGTGTGTGTGTGTGTGTGTGTGTGTGTGTGTGTGTGTGTGTGTGTGTGTGTGTGTGTGTGTGTGTTTTAGGGGTGGATGCAATGTGTGGTTTATTACTTTAATTGGAGGTTTGGAGACTGCAGCACTGCAGAAAGTGAAGGAGGGAGAGGAGGAGCAAGAGAGAAGCCTGACAGACTGATGGCCACACCTCCGATCACCACTCAGGACACACACACACACACACACACACTGGGTCTATTCCATACTGTACTCAGCTACTGACCACAATGCCCGCCATTTCCTCTAGGAGCGAGCCCTGGCGCCTAGAATAACAAAGAAAATATTCTCCTTCATACTGTCTGATGTCTTTCTATTTCCAACCCTTCTGTTCTCATATAGGCATGATTCATGGATTATAACTTAGAAACACAATCAGATCCTTTTCCAGTGATCCTTCTGCCAGTTCAGTAGAGCTTTTTCAGAAGTAACGGTGGGAGGAAATAATGCAGGGGTGTCGCAGATTCTTCTAAGGTCAGTACACTGTTTCAACTGAGGAGACAGTAAATACACAGCGGGCCCTTTTTATAATAGGATAGAACTCTATTGACCCTCTTGTCTCTGCATTCAGTAAATTAAAGATCTGGAGCCAGGATGCAATTTGTGTAGCTGAGCAGAAGGAAGCAGGGGGGGGGATTAATGATCGTAGAAATATCCATATTTTGAAAATAAAACTATACCCGTAATGGTAATTAATGCTTTGTGTAGTAGGTTTTTTAATTCTGTATAAAACAGAAATGTAAAATGGAGTGTTATTGTCTGTCTGGGACAATCAGGAGCTGACACTGAACCAAAGTCAGCCTGCAGTCCACAGCCCCAAAACCCAACCTAATGTAGCAGCCATACATGGGCCTCACATTTGATCTTTCTGTGCCAGAACACAAGCCTGGTATTACCGGACCCAACGTGAATATATGGCAAAAGTCACGCTCCATTAAGGATGGCATCCTAATGGTCGTGACTTCGGGTTAACATTAAAACTATTAGAGCAGCCTTTAACCAATCAGCTTTGACAACCATATATTGTAATATGTGCGCTGAAACTTGACCAAATCTGCTATTGTTGCAACTACTTCAGCATTATCGCACTAAGTCACAGCCACTGCTCTCTGACTGGTCTGACCTTAAGAGTGGCTGAGCAAACCTTAATGCAACCACAGTTTCCAGACAATAATCACAGCAAAAACTGAAGTTGTGAGCAATAGTCGGGCGGAGCCAGGCTAACCAGAACACAGCCACGTGTGCCGACATTTCGCCACGACACTAAGCAGGACAAACACAATTTAGGGTTGGCTTGTGTCGTCGGCCGCTGTATGTAGATGTAATATTTCCAAACCCAGAAATGAGTTCCACAATGAGCCGCAGCAGGACGGCATGAATGGCCACATTGTGCGTTGTGGAGAAGAAGAGGTGCTGTTTGTTTGGGCAGGAGGAAGCTGCTATTTACACAAAAGGTGTTGGACCAGCACACATTTAAGTGCTTTGGCTTGTTCGTTTTTGTGTATGTGTATGTAATGAGAGGGTGTTTAGCTGGGTAAGCCTGTGTATGTGAATTCATAATCGCCCATGATATACAACATTATGGCCGTTGGTTAATAGCTGTGTTTTAAGAACAGCCATTAATGCAGCTTGTAAAATATTCCCAACACCACGCCAAACACTCACTTCAATCTCACCTCCCTCTCCCTCACACACACTCGAGCTCTCTCCACCTCGCTCTGCCCCTCTCTCTTTCCCTCACCTCATTTGTGGGAGAATTTATTTAACTCGTTAAAAACTATTCTCTGAATATTCCCAGCTGAGTGACCAGGCTTCCGTTTTTTTTTTCCTCATTCTTTTTTTTGGTATCCCTGGCTTTGTTTTTTTTCCTCTCTTCTCTTAAACTAACCTGTATAATGTTGTCAGAACTGCTTGAGAATGAAGTGCTAAGTGTTGCTTTTTATGGGGAGGAAACAGACTGGAACAGCGGGTGTGTGTTTTCTGATGCCTACTAGACACACACATACACACGTATACATCAATATATGCACCTAAACACACACTCAGAGTGAATATGTTATGAATTACAACCTGTTCATTGATGAGATAGCCCTGAAGCTTTAAAACTTGTAGATCATTAGTGTTAGCATGTGTTGCATTTTGGTGTGAGCATGTGTGCAGTTGTCTGCATGTGTTTGTGTGTGTGTGTGTGTGTGTGTGTGTGTGTGTGTGTGTGTGCGTGCGTGCGTGCGTGCGTGCGTGCGTGCGTGCGTGCGTGCGTGCGTGTGTTTGTAGGGTAAGGGGTTGACAATGTCATTAAGGCACCTTGGCGAAAATCTGTTCTCAATTGTTGTGGTGATTTCTGCTGTTTTAATTTGGACAGTAAAGGCGCTGCCAGCTCTACCCGCCGTGATGCCGTGACCACTTAATATTAACTCCATTCCCACGCACACAAACTGCTACGCGCACATGCACACACTTCGTTTTATGTCCCGTGCTCATAAAAGCTCGGGCCCATAATTTGTTTTCCAAAATCGTGATGTGTCATGAGCGAGGAGTCTTTGTTTAAAGGGTGTGAATAATGTCCTGAAAATTACTCAGACAGTTTTTCAGAGCATTGTAAAGTAAAACCTCCTTTCTGCACTACAGCATTTTAAGAAAAACAACGCAAGAACCAGAAGAACATATAGGAACAATAAACAAACAACACGCGAGGCACAGACGAAATGATAACGCATTTTTAAATGTATCGTGACGTTAAGAATAAATTAAAAAAAAATCACTGTATAAACTATATATACAGAAAGCTTTATAACAGCTAATAAATGACTAAATTAATCAGAATAAAAAAAATAGTCAGGAGCAGTTCAATTTGTAAGAGACTGCACTTTGTTATTGTGCGTAGAAAAGGCCTGTGTGTTAAATTGATATTAAGCTCTTATTTTGACAGTAGATGCCTTTGTATTTAATATTGCAGTCACAGTCTGTCCGTTTTGTGAAGCACTTTGCAACCCATGGTACTCTAACAATAAATAAATAAACAAAGATTAGAATCAGAATATGTCCTTGATATGCAGCATGCTTATTTATAATTAAAAGAAATTATGACATATTACTATTTATTAGGTAGTGCTTAAATTATAGATTTTTTTTTTCTTTAATTTTCACAATTGTGCCACAAAAAACTCAAGTAAAACTCCACAAATTATATCACAATTTTTTTGAAAATCTGCAGCAAAATCAAGCATTTTTGACTGGAACAATCACCAAAAAATTCAGCAAAATCCTGTTTTTTTTGTCACAAAATCTGAAGTTGAATGTGGGTGTGTGCAACAAGGGCTCATAAAAGCTGCAGCCAGACAATGGAGGGCTTTATAGGCAACAAATAAAACTGTCAAATTATTTTGTAATCAACTGGACGCCTTGACACATCAGGTTTGATGTCTCTTTGGTTTCATGTCAGTATAAGTTTTGCTTCTAAAGCAGGTAAACATAGAGTTAAAGTAATCAGTTCTAGAAATAGGTGAAAGCATGAATAACTTTCTTCATGCTAGAGATGAATAAAATAAAAACTCTGAAACAATATGTTATCAATCCTTTATTGCTTAAAAGTATTATGATCAAAGGTAAAAATAAAACAAAGATCATTTAAAAGATTTTTCCACTATATTTTAGCAGGTGCAACTTATTTTATTATTATCATGGTTAAAAATCATAATCATTAAATTCTGATGAGTTTTTAGCTTGTGAGTTTCCAGTCATTCTTTTTCTATTTGGTCATTAATATGCTTTTTACTGCTTTATCTGCACACTTGTATCTCCATCATTTGAGTTCAAATGGCTTCTATTCTGTGAAGGCCTGAATTCAATAAGTACATTTCTAAATCACCCACCACCCTTCCCTCCTCCCTCCTCCCTCCCTTCATCCTCCCTCCTCCCTCCCTCCGTCCTCCCTCCCTGCCTCCAGGGCCTCTGCTGTCCCAGCTGACAGCTGGCTATGAGCACCTCTGACTCTGCCTGAGGATGAGATAAGCTAAAACATGATTGGATGGAACTAAAACAATTCCTGAAGGAAAACTTTTGCTGTTGCATCAGAGAAAAGAAACAGAATAAAATTAAGCAAATATCAGAATACAATCAAAGAGATGGAGATTAGTTAAAGCCACTTATTATTAAAAGTACTAAAGCTGCAGCAACTTTATTGTCGTCATGTTTGCCAGCCCAGGATAAAGGACACAGGACATTCCTTTTCCTTTCCTTTTAAATTGATTTCCGTGGTCTGAAAGTGCTGCTGTTACATCACGCTGGAATATTAGTGGGGTGTAATGGTAGTAATGGTGGTGCTGCTGGGGCTGGTGGAATAAGGAGGGGTCCTGGGATTCAAACGGAAACCAGATGGATGCTTGGATGGCACCGAGGTCCTCCAACCAACAGGAAATGGAATTACGAACGATTATTCACAACGCTCCCAGCGTCAACTCTCAGTTTACACGTCTGTGAAATCTTTGTTTTGTTTTTTACTTGTGTAGGAAAATGCCCATGTGTTTCCGTCTGTTTGAACATGATTAGGTGGGGTGTTGGCTGTTAAAGAGACCTAATAAAGACTGTTCCCGTTCATTAGCGTGTGGTAAAATGGCCCGGCAAAATGAGTTGGTGCTTGCGTGTGCGTGTTTAGGTGTAGGTGGCTTTAACTGTGTTTTTGTTAACTAGGTAATATTTTGTGCGTTGAGACAACATGCATCACAGAGTATGTGTGAGTGTGTACTCATTAAGCATGTGTTATGTTGTTAATAGCACACCTCGTTGGCCGGGCAGAATTAGGTCGTTAAACTGGTGTACAACTACGCTTGTGTATGGAGACTTAACAAAGACAAGCCTATATATATATATACATATATATATATACATATATATATATATATATATATAATGACATGTGAATGTCAGAGTGGTGTGTGTATGTGTGTGTGAGCGCTGCCTTACTTTCATGTAGCTGTGTTAGTATGAGATGGTAGCGTGATAACGCTAAACAATACACTGCTCTATTTTTGTTTTCCTACTTTCTAATCTGTGCAGACTCCAGCACATTGATTATACTTACCATGGTTACAAATTCTGGTCTGTATGGCTTTGACTCAAACAATGTTATGGGCAATTATTTGGTGGCTCACAGGCCAAGTTTATGAATATGAATGCCACAAGATAAAACAACACTTTGTATGAAGGAGAACTGCAAATCTAGACCATGAATACCTTGAATAACTATTTTCTTTTGCCACTTTGTCGGCTACAATTCTACAAACTGTAAACAAAACAGTGACAGTTTATCACTTTATGAAATTGACATTGCTATTACTTTTCCCAACAATGACATATTTTCACATCTAGAAATTAACTGTTTATTTATAGTTATTTTATAGTCACCAGCAAGCCACTTGAGAACATAATTGAGCATCACTAACAATCACCAACTGTTTGTCTGCCATTTGGTGCCGGTGTATGTCGCACTCCACGATCACCAAGATCTCCATTTTGTTCTCTATGGCAGCATCTATGGCGGTAAGTAACAAAGGCAGCTGTATTTTTGGAAGACTATCCTCCAAAAGTTGAACCCCAAAGGTCTTTTGTAAATGCTTGTTACGACCCACAATTATGTTTTAAAGTAAAGCGACCTCAAGTGGTAAATAATGACAATGGTGTCCCTGCAACGCCTAGTTCTCGTATTACGTTGTACAATCTGGTGTGAGCAGTCTGAGTGAATGATTCCATACAAGAGCAGACAGGAGGCTGCTGTTCACTTCCAACTACGAGTCGGGACAGGTTTTTTAAACCACATTTACTTTTGCCATGATGACAAAGTAAGCATAACCTTAAGAAACTAGTAACTTTAACACAAAACATGGTTCAAGTCATCATTCTAACCCCAAATTATTATCTTTCTCTAACCCTGACCAACTGGTTTTGGTGCATAAAGCTAAATAGGGGTGCTAGTTTAGGAAATAATCCAGTGGGTTGTATTGGAGGGTAGGTACAAAAAAAGCTAAATAGTTGTTTGGGTTGGAGGACTTGTTGGTTTTTGGACTTCACCTCCCAGAGATCCAAACAGTGTCGTCTGTGTCGTGTCTTTCAGTTTGAGGTTGAAGACTGAGCCCATTTCGTTTGCTCTGCCTACCCTCTCAGGCAAAACAACCACCGCTGGCAAATCACCCATCACTGAAGGGTGATGGAAAATATGTCACAAACTGTGCGCCGCTGGTGATTTTTCCCAGGAATGTTCCAGTCTGTTCAGTTCGTAATACCGTAAATACGTGCACTTTCATCCGTGGACCACAAGGTCACTCCTCATTGTGTTACCTCATTCAGCGACAGATAGTGAGTTAAAAGACATTAATTTAAATGAAAATCTTCAGGATTATTATTTTAAAGATCATTTTAGTGAGAACAGTTGCCCTCTAAGTCTGGAAACCAATCAGGTGAGAGTGGTGAAGGTTAACCAAAACTTTAAAGTTGTGAGCATAAAACCAAAACACGGAGCTGAAAGACTCTAAAATGCTCAACAGAACTGCAGGAAACAGGAGAGTTGGGTGATACTTTCCTGTAGATTTGTCTCTACAAACAACCCCTTTAGCATTGCGCATGGCCATCTGATCCATTGTTAATGGATTTCTTTTAATTATAATTGCTTTAACTCTGCCTTACATGGACCATGGAGCCTGTACTACCAGGTATTTCGGGGGTGAGACTAGTTTTTTTTTGAGTTTACAGTACCTGGATCACAGATGAAGTTGTGTTCACACAGCTGCAAGCTCAGATGCGGCTGTTTTAGCAGCTTCTAACTCCACACCTCGCAACGGGATACACTTTATTACAACGAGCACACATGCATGTGCACACACAGCACCCCTTCCAGTGCCTGGCAACTTTGTAGTTTCTCACAGCTCAGTTCTGCAATCATTAAAATTGAGGCCAGAAAAAAATTCAACCTGAGTACCTGTGACATGCTTCAATCATTCTTCACCCTTTAAACAGATACGGAGGTACCAAAAATATGTATCACTTAAAGCTTAACCCTCTCTGTGCTCTTGAACAAATAACTTCAACTGCATGGGTTGGAAATTAAATTCTAGTCTCAGATACTGAGAGAAACTCTGCAGTCAAGAGCATTTAAGTCAAATTCAAGTGCAACTTTGAGAACCAAATAGGGCTAAAACTGACTTACAACGAAGACCTACAAAATCTGGTTTTGCACCAACAATGATTTAGCCACGCCCACCCAGTGTTTTGACTCAATTATTTGAGAATTCAATGATATAAAGGTGGCATGGCGGAGCAGTGGTTAGGACTGTCGCCTCACAGCAAGAAGGTTCTGACGCCTTTCTGTGTGGCGTTTGCAGGTTCTTCCTGTGCTTGCTGTTCGGGTGTTCGACAGTCAAAAAGACATGCTTGTAGTTTGTCTTTCTGTGTCGCCCAAAGTCAGCTGGTACAAGTGACCCTGTACACAGTAAAGTGTGCGTATATAATGAATAGAGTATGATGTGATCTACAGAAATCTCCCAGGACGATCCTTGAGTATACAATGGGCAACACGTGGATTGAAATCAGTTCATTTTCAAATATTTGGTGATCCTAATCAAGTTATGCAGGTGGACCTTAAAAAAAACTGGAAATTACACTGGTCAGAAACATTAAAGACCAAATATAACTGTCAATTGTGGCAACATCTAATCAGTTTCAAAAGTCTGCGATTTTCTGTCTCCATTTCCTAGCTGTTTCATGGCTCCATTTAGGGGGGATTTCTGTCTTCCTGTGGTTCCTGGGGAAACTCTTATCTTGACATCATGTGTACTGTTTATTCAAAGTATACCTGTGAGGCAAAATCCTGGCAGCTAAAGGCCCACTGTTCAAAACTAAGTAAAAATTCAAAACAATATGATAAGCCAAGACTGAACCAGACCACAACAAGCTTCTTGCTGCCTACCAGTTCTGCTCCAGCCCAGTATCCCTAAGAATAATGTTCATGTTGGACAATGCTGCATCTCATCATTTGTGTCCAATGCAAACACATGTGTTGGGCCAGACCAGAGTTTGCGTCCCATCACTGAATGTTTGCTTTTTTTTTTTTTGTTTGTTTTAACTGTAACCACAATCCTTCCCTAACCTCAACACTGTGGCGGCTATGCACAGATTTTGAAGGAAGAAGAATTTAAAAATATTCAATGGTTTTGCAGAATTGTCCAACATCTACATACTTGACTGATAATGGGGTATTTTTTCTAAGTAGATAAAAGGGATTAAAGACTATTTTGCAATTTACCATCCTGAGTCCCAATGACATTATTTCTGAAAAATGACATCTTTGTTGAGTTATTTTAATATTTTTGAACGTGCACCACAAAAAACAACAACATTATACTTTGATTAAATCAGGATGAGGTCTGTTTACACATCAAACCATCTGCTTAACGAGAGTAGACGAGGCAGACATTTGCTGATGCAAATATACTGCACATAAGAAAAGGTTAGAAGCTTGTTTATTTATCTTTGTCCCACTGCAACAGTTGCCCAATTCCAGGATGGATTTTTTTTTTTTTCCCATCAAAGTAGGCTTTGCTCATCTTACTTTGTTGAAACAAAAGCACCTTGTTTTGATGTGTGATCCTTGTGAGTATAAAATCTGCAATCATGACTTAAACTTTACCATCTGTTAATGAAGGCGGATGGAGTTTGCCTTTAATTTAGTGCAACTTTTATGTCTGCCTTTAATGAGTCGTACACCATGTGCGCCGATGTCATGTGTAAGCTCGGGTCTTTCCCGCGGTGCCTGCCTGCCCGTCTTCCAGTGCTAATGTGCTAATCTGCTGTTTAGTCCAACCAGATGGGTTTTCTCCCCCGCACATCAGGGGAGGATGGAGGAGAGCGGGGGTGGGAGGGGAGCAGAGGAAGTTACCTGCAGAGATCTCCCCTCATTAAATATCCCTCTACCTAAATTACACACCCCACTCTCAGCCCCTCCCTTCCCGCTCTGTCTGTCCTCCATCCCCCCTTTTCCCAGGATAGCCAAGAAATCTTTTATTAGGCAATGACAGGCTCAGACACCCAAAATTTCGGACTCCCTTTCTTGTTTTCTCTCCGCACAACTTTTTACTTCCTCATAATCACCAGTTCAAATCCATCTACAGAGCTAATGTCTGACAGCTAGCCTGAATGGAGTCGTCATACTTTGGCATGCACATCACAGGCCTGTTGGCATATGCTGACTTCACATAAAACTAGCACATTCCTTGCTGTAGATGGGAATAAAATGAGAGCTGTAGAGATGAAAGCGAGCGAGATCTGAGAGGTAGATTGATATATACGTGTCGAAACACAATATGTAAAAGAAAAGATGAAAAACACGCATGAAATCCAATCAGAGGGGACCACACATACTCCATCCATCACATGCATACATGCACATGCTAACAGCTCTATTGCCTGCATGCCCTCTGAACATCTATCAAGTTCAGACCATCATGCACAAGCGCATTCAACAAGAATAGGGAGGCGCAAGGGCCAAAGGCAAAAGGGAGAGTGGGAGGATAGATGGAGGAAGGGGGACGAAAAACCTTCCTTGGAGGGCAACTGAGAGAAGACTGTTTAAAAGCCTGATTAAAATTCTTATGCTTTATTACTCTCCTCTTTTAGTGGGCTGTTGACAAAAGTAAAGAAGAAAAGGGGAGGCAGAAGGCGAGAGGAGTCCAACGCTGCGAGCCAGGGCTGATTCTGAAGAGACTGTTTAACAACGGAAAGTCTGCTTAAAAAAAAAAATGCTCAAAGCTGGGTGAGAAATCCCCGCATATCATGAGCGAAGGGGGACGCAGGGAGAACGGAGCTGCTTAAAAACCTTCGTATCAAATGTTTGAACTCATGGAGCAACATGTGACCGAGTTTAAATGTGGCCATCTCGCAGACACACACACACACACACACACACACACACACACACACACACACACACACACACACACACACACACACACACACACACACACACACACACACACATACATACAGGCAGGCTCCATCTTTCATCGCAAGACAATGATCTCTTTTCCTGGACTGTCTACACACTCACACACTCGAAACCAAAACCGCCAGACTAAAAATGGGTCCTTGTCATAGTCTATTAGGAGTAAATTTGCTGTGTCCACAGAGTTGATTCTCCCTTTCCCATTTCAGTCCCTTTCACTGTGTTTTGATTGCTCACTGGATTCGGTCCTCTCACCACCTCAGTATTTAGGAGGATTTTGCTGCTGCCATCAGCCACACAGCAGTCTCACCCACAGATAACATCAGATTTTTTTTCCCCAAATAAGTGAGTGAGTGTACCCCAATCCATCTTCTCCTGCCTGTCAAGATATGTTAAAGTGCATTTATCATGTCTCTCCTCCATCTTTCCATCCTGCTGCTTCTTCTAAGACTCCCATTTTATGCCTGTACAGTAAATGGCTAAAATCTAATTTAAAATGAAAAATCCCAAATGCCTCCACATATACAGCGGAGCCTTCTTTAAGGTGTCAAGTGACATTCAGTCATACACTGTACACAGTTTTGTTTTGTTATCCCTCTAATATTACTGTAGTTACAGATTTAATAAAGGAAATTTCATTATTTTAGTTTTCAATATTTTCCAACTTTAGTGACAGCAACCAAGCAGCAACCCACAGTGACGTCACCCATTGGGTTGTGAACGGCCGTAATGAGGCGGATTTTGCTTGTCGCCTTCTTGGTGAGCGGTTTGGAGCCAGAAGTGTCCATATTTGGACAAGCTAGGAGGGACCGAGTGGTGGTTCTGATTGAAAACCTGGCGACACTACGTCCCGCCCACCAATAGATGTAACCCAACTGCACCAGAAGCCTCTCAATCAAACAGACAGGCCCCCAACAACACAGCTTTTTGAGGCTAATTTTATAATTAATGACAGGATTATTTTCAGATGGACGAGCAGCAAACTAATAAGAAAGAATGACTTCAGCTAACAACACCGAGATAACTTGAGCCGACCTCTACCCTGTGCTCCTCAGTCAGATGAGAATATCAAAATCTCTCTCATGTCTGTAGGATTAATATGGTTAATATGGTTGGTGTAATTGTAGAGCGTCACAGACACACAAGTATAAATTCTCACAACGACATTAGCCACTTGCATAGGCTACAGTGTGGCTCTGTAAAGTCATGGAAAGTGTGTGATTGTGCTGGGCTCAAAAGGCATCATGAGAAACTGGTAAGCACTCGTGTTCCCTGGATAAGGACATTTCTGTGAGGGTGAAGTCATCATAGGACAAACAACTACATAAGTGCAGGTTAGTGGCATTAAGTTTATACTAAAAAGAAATTGTTGTCCCTCATTGTTGTATGCACAATGATGAAATTTACAGTCTATTTAGAGTATTTCATGAAATGTCACAATGCATTGTAGGTCTTTCTCAAAAGCAAAGTCTCCGGGAGTATACACCAAAGTTTGTGTGTGTGTGTGTGTGTGTGTGTGTGTGTGTGTGTGTGTGTGTGTGTGTGTGTGTGTGTGTGTGTGTGTGTGTGTGTGTGTGTGTGTGTGTGTGTGTGTGTGTGTGTGTGTGTGTGTGTGTGTGTGTGTGTGTTTGTAGGGGGGGGTTGTTCTTGGCATTTCACCGTGATTAAAAATTGATGTGAGTAAACGTAAAATAAATGTTTTGTCTTAGTGACTCACTGATTTCCTTTCAACAATTTACCAAACAACAATCACCACATGCCTGTCATCAATATGAATTACAGATATTCCAACCAAACCAGAAACCTTGTTACGCTCACTCATCTCCATCTCAAACAACAGTTGTGTTGCTGAGCAACTCACGAGGGAAAACATCCTGACCGGTCTCTGCTGTTAAGTTTTGGAGTCGAGTGCTTCATAAAGTTAAGGTTTCCAAACATTTTCGAATCAGGGCCCACATAAATTTAAAAAAAGTGTTTTGTGCCGCTTGGCCAAGGCTGATGAAAGCACATTAAAACTCAACCGAAAAGAAGCATGACCCACTTAAGGCTGTAAACTACAGTTCGGAGTCCAGGCTGTAAATCATAGGTCTGACTGTAGCCGCAGCTTCAAAAGAAACTTCCATATAATATAATACATCAACAAAAAAAAGCATATTTCATGCACTTTATCGGTTTGTCTGTGCATTGGTGTCTTCAGTCTGGCTAGTTTTAGATGCAAAGGCTTATGAAAAACCACTGAAGGCATGACTGCTCCTCTACAGTATTTACAAGACTCTTCAATAGTCCTACAGACACTTGATTTATGAAATGATCTGTATGCAAGATAGAGAAATACAGTAAAATACAGATGGAAGTGAATGAGCATTGAAAGGAAAAAACAGAGAAGAGGATAAAATATCACGAGGGTGTTAAGGACTGTTTGGCGTATTTGTCAGTAATAAGATACTGTGATACTTCCAGGCTCCTACAGTGCTGGCTGGTAAACACACATTCATCCCTGTGCAGCCAAAGAGACTGCCTGATATAATTACCTGCTCTGCCCAGAGCCCATTATGAGAGGGAAACACACTGTCACGTCCACCATTAACTGTTCCTATGACCCCCAGAGTAATACAGGAGTGTTTTTAATAAACCTATAAATGTTGTTTACACAGCCATAGAGAGAAAGGACACGGACATTGATACTGCCTGACAGTAATGTCTGCTGTTAGTCTGTCTATGTCTGACCGAAGGACTTTGTCTTGGCTCACTGGTGCGAGGAACCTCTGAAACTCTCCGCTCTCGTAGCGCCACACAGTCAGGACAAATTTAGGCAAAGAGGGTCTGATTATGAGCCTTGATGCTGAGGTTTGTGTACCGATTCATTTGTCAAAGATACTGTGTGCGAGTGTGTGTTTTTACTCACCACATAGGGACTGCTGGACCTGTATATCCCATCAGATAGCTACGCCTTCAATACTTGATTTAGATCCATGCAGCTGGGGATGAATACAGCGGCGCCTCATCACTATGGTGACAAGAAAAATGGATTAGTGAATAATAAACAGATGGCACAGAAGAGCGAGGTAGACCGGATCTATTCACAATGATTTAGATCCATCCATCGAACACTGGAATTATAAAGTGTATAGAACAGTACTGAATATATTAACAAACTTTAAAATTCATTAAAAAATACTTGGAGTTTACTTTTAAATCATTGCAGACAATACAAATACTATTTTTCAGTAGAAATGCGTGCCACCTACACGGCCTCACATCTGTCCTTGAAAAATGGGATAAACTCCTTATTTACAGTCATGGATTCAATTTAAAATCTTAAAATGTATTGTGCTGTATGCTATTAAATGGAAGAGAATGCACCCATGAGGTATGTTTTATATTAAAAGCTGCATTAATCGATTGTTATTTTTCCCCACCAGCTGCTGATGGAATATCTATCTGACTCTCCAGCTGCTAAATGCTCAACTGTTTGATCAGCTAGTCACTAACTTTGTGTATTGGCGCTGGATATGTGGAGTAAAAGTGGCTTTATTGGAGCTTGTTAGCTTTAAAAAAACAAAACAGGGAATGACATTGATGAGAATGGAGTTTACAGACTGACAAAACAAAACAACATGCTGAAAGACCCTAAAACTTCTGCTGTGCATCAAATGACATACTTCCCTTAGTACACTAAGAAATAGTGCTCTTCCATGTTAGGACTCTTATTTGTGTAGTGCAGGAACACACTGCTGTTCTGCACTTACAGGAAATAACCTCAGCAGGTCAATACATCACCCTCCAAAATATCTGCAGCTTTGATTACTTTACCCAGAAATCAACATGTTTTTGTGTAACACACTCAATAAACACATTGATTCTTCTGTCCAGTACACTTTTGTTTGGTGTTCAGCTGCAGCTTCCTCAGAAGTTTAGGTTTGAAAGTCTGTAAGTCGGTGGCCCCGCCCCTTCCTCTACGTAGCCAAGATGACGACCGTTTAGGGTGGAAAATATCCAGAGTTTCACACTTCTTTTTTGGACTGTTGAGAGTCCTGGTACTTGTAGTGAACTGCATGTTTCTGTATTTAACAGTGTGAATGCACTTATGCACTCAAAATAGTGAGAGTTAGTACACAAGTACGACATTTGGAACAGAGCGTTTGTGTGCATGGAAAATTACCACCCTGTGAAGTTCTCACGAGTTCTATCCAAAGTACAAGGAGGCTCTTTCACATTATACCTGATCATTAGATCCACTGTGGACATAAGAATATTGACAAGTGCAGCTTTAAACTATCATTAAAGGCAGTTATGATGTTTGATGAATATTTCTAATAAAAGCTGGGAGTTTCTCTGTTTGCATTGTTAATGTGTTTGATATATGAATATTGTTTTTCTTTTGTTTGTTTATGTAGCTTTTAAAAAAAATGATTGATGGTTCTGATTTTGTTTACCTCTCCCAGCACGGAGGTCGGACGTCAAAGGTCATGATGAAGTACAGGTCAGTGCTCCTGGGTTTGCAGTGGCCACTTTTATCACATCCATTATCTATACCAGCTTTATCCTGAACAGGGTCACAGGGGGCCTGGAGCTTATCCCAGCTCACTTTGGGTGAAGGCAGGGTACACCCTGGACAGATCGCCAGTCCAGCACAGGGCCAACACTTATAGACAGGCAGAAACAAAGACCATTCACGCTCTCATTCACACCTAAAGGCAATTTGTAGAACCACCAATTAACCTGAGGTGCATGTTTTTGGATGATGGGAGGAAGCCGGAGTACCTGGAGAACCCACGCTGGCACAGGGAAAACATGCAAACTCCACACAGCAAGGCCCAGGCCCGGATTCAAACCCAGAACCTTTTCGCTGTGAGGCGACAGTGCTAACCCCTGCACCACTCTGCCGCCCCTTTTATCACATCCATGTGGTACAAATAAGGTAAACCAATCTCATCTCTGCTAAACTTGACAACACACAAACAAACACGCACAACCTTGCGGTGGCAGTGTGACATCAGCAGGTGTGGTCAGCGCCGTCCAGCTGCATCCTCACTGCCTCATTAACAAATCATAAAATCCTCGCAATGGGCATGTGCGGTTTTGTGTATGTGTGTGTGTGTGTGTGTGTGTGTGTGTGTGTGTGTGTGTGTGTGTGTGTGTGTGTGTGTGTGTGTGTGTGTGTGTGTGTGTGTGTGTGTGTGTGTGTGTGTGTGTGCGTGCGCGCGCGCGTGCAAGACAATGCTCAGCTGGTTAGTTCATGCGAGAGATGAAAGACTGATAGACTTGGCCAGCTGACGGTGAATACAGTTGTGAGCACCAAATGTGTAGCTTTCTGGGGTAATTAGAGGGCTTCAGTGAAGGACTGCCCGCCTCTCAGCTGGTGAGCTGATTAGAATTAAGTCAACAACTCTTACTTTTCTCAAATATATAAATGATAAATGGATAATTGATTGCACAGATGGGCTATTAAATAGCTAAATGATTATTGGATTGATTAATGGAGGGATGGATGGGAAAAAGCCAAAACAAAGCTCATTCTTGTTCATTGGTCTGTTCTGTAACACTGGTATGGAAGAGAGTAGGAATGTAAGAATATATAATAATAATAATAATATTCCACTCTATAAACGCCAGTCCAGACCATATGCCTAGTAAATTCTTCAGCTTTAATATAATTGTTCTGTCGGTCCATGTGAACGATTTATTTGCCGCCTTCTCTGTCCACAATCTGTTCAAAGCAGTCAACATCTTTGGAGTTTATTTGGAGCCACCATGACACGTGGCAGTTTTGTAGGGATGAAAAATATCCCCCAGCTCTTAATATATGGCGAAGCCCTATAGTTGGGGAATTCAGAAACTTTGTGTAACGCATATACACACTCTTACATATATGTGTGTGTGTGTGTGTGTGTGTGTGTGTGTGTGTGTGTGTGTGTGTGTGTGTGTGTGTGTGTGTGTGTGTGTGTGTGTGTGTGTGTGTGTGTGTGTGTGTGTGTGTGTGTGTGTGTGTGTGTGCAACAAGGCTATAATATGTTTGGACAGAGCAGGATGCCAGGCAGTGCCCGTTAAAGGCTCTAATGTGGCAGTGGTTTCATGGTGGTTGGCACAGATCAGCAGGAAGAGGGCAAAGAGAGGGATATAAAAAAAAAAAAAAAGAGGAGGGTGAGGGGAGAGGAAGGAGGGATATGGGAGCAGGAGCAGGCTAAAGAAAGAGAGAGCTATAGTTACACAGGCACACCGCAGGCATCAAACAGTGGTGGATATATGAAGTCTCTCTTCTTTCTCCAGCATCCTCACGTTATCATTTTTCCTTTCTCCATCCTCCTCTCACCCTGGGTCAACAGTCCATTCACAGTGTGGTCCTGGAGCGATCAGAAGTGGACCCTGCCCTCTCTCTCGCTCTCCCCTCGTCTTTCATCCTGTCTTTTCTTTTCTTTCTTGCCGCGGAGAGGGGGGGGGCAATCAAAACAGTCATACTTCCCCTAAACTCATCTTTTATTAATCAGACCTCAGCAGTGTGTCAGGGGGAGCGGTGACGCACATGGGTTTGTGAGTTTTAAAATGTGCCTCACGAACGCAAGCGCGCGCACACACACATACACACACACACACACACACACACACACACACACACACACACACACACACACACACACACACACACACACACACACACACACACACACACACACACACACACGCACACACACACACACACACAAGAAAGAGCAAGAACATGCAACTGACCACTGACAAATGCCTTAGGGTGTTTCATATTTCCTCTGCTGCAAAACAGGCTATTGCAGAAAACACCAGAGCTCAGTTTGTGTCTGAGTATGTGTCAAAGTGAGAGACAGAGCAAGAAAGAAAAAGAAATTAGTGAGACAGATGACTTGAAAGCACCACACGACCTCCTCCTCTCTGTCATTCATAAAGCCTCTCGCTCTATGCGTTTTTCCTATCTCCCATACACACAATCGCACGCACGCACGCACGCACACACACACACACACACACACACACACACACACACACACACACACACACACACACACACACACACACACACACACACACACACACACACACACACACACACCAGCTCACAGGCGGAGCAGAGCGGATATTCTGGGTGGTGTTATTCCAGGTGTGGAGTCGTTGAGGTCTCCATGCTGTGACCCTGTTATCCTGGGAAGAGGGAGAGTATTAGACGCATGCAGGGAGAGGAAGAGACTCTATATCAAAAACACATTTCTCCCTGAGGCTGTATCACTGCAGCTCTACGGCTACAAACACAGAGATGTGCACGTATCTACACACATGCACAGACACTCATGTGCACGTATGTGTGTGTGTGTGTGTGTGTGTGTGTGTGTGTGTGTGTGTGTGTGTGTGTGTGTGTGTGTGTGTGTGTGTGTGTGTGTGTGTGTGTGTGTGTGTGTGTGTGTGCTCTGTTTGTAGAAAACCTGCTGATGAGCTTTATCAATCAAACAACAGGTCTTCCTGTGCATGAAGATGTTGTTCTAAAAAACTCTTCCTTTGGTTGACAAGTGTTGGGTCATGTCAGACCATATTTATCAAACCATTAAAGTGAAAGTACTTTACTTTTACTTGTACTGGCAAATATTTTATAGTTTCTTACAGCTGTGACAAAAATGGTCCTAAAATGAAGGTAGATTTCTTAAGTTGGTTAAGAGAAGATAGATGTTTACGGTACAGAGACAGAGGTGAGCACACACCTTCTGAGACAAGTTTCGAAGCGACTCTACAAACTAGCATTGCTCATAATGATTAATATCTGAAATAAATTGTGCAATTCAGAAAAGGGGAGAATTTGTTGTTTTTCTTAATTTAAATGAGCAGTTTATAGGATTTAGTGGCATCTAGTGGTGAGATTGCAGATCGCAACCAACTTCCTGACCCTTGTTTTCCAGGCTTGTATGAGAATCAATGATGGTATTCAGGTAAAGTAAAAACATCAAAGGGCCTTCTACAAAGCTGGTGTTTGGTTTGTCCCCTCTGGGCTACTGTAGAAACATGGCGGAACAACATGGCAGCCACCATAGAAGAGGACCTGCTCCGTATGTAGATCAGAACAAAAACACAATGATTTTTCTGGTGATTATCCACTAAAGAAAACATAATTATGAATATTATATTCCATTTCTGCCAATAGGTCCCCTTAAATTTTACAATCTGAACCTTTACCTGCCTTTTTCCAAACTTTTTCTGAGGTCCAAATAGCAAGAACAAAGTTGTTAGCATTCACTTTCCGCTGTGTAGCCTACATTGCCTGCTCCTGTTAACATGCTAATATGTTCTTTCTTGCTGTCAGATGCTCTGTGTCTAGTCATAATCTTTATATATTTATGTTTTGTAAAAGCTTGATATCTGCATGTTTTAATATCAGTCAATATCCTTTAATTGAATTGCTGTTTGTGTATTTTAAATACATCAGACATTTAATCAACTAAGTTTTATAAATCTTCAAGAACTTTTCTGTTCTGGAGTGCAGCTCTAATAAATTTGATAAGGAGCCTTGGTCAAACCTTAATCCTCAATATTTTACAACGACTTCAAAAACGTCATGTTAGTGTCATGGGGTTTTTGCATTTCTGCATAAGCGTGCACACAATGTGTGTAACAGTGTTGAATTGTGTTTGTTCAACCAAAACACAGGTAACTAAAAAAAAAAAAAACTGTTTTGACAAGTCATTAACTCAGAAGTGACCACTGACAAATCACCTGTGGTGTTTCATATTCAGCACAAATGGACGCGAGACATTTTTGCGCGTGTGTGTATTATTGTGAATCAGTGCGCACAACGGTTCCTCAGAGCTTTGATATTATAAGTTTCATTCAGAGTTTGTCCTTTCTCTCCACAGTTAAAACTGTGTCATTACGAGCAATTAGATTCGCAGGAAGGCTTAAAAATAGTCGCTGCCACTGACGAAAAATAGAAAACGCACCCAAACGCTTTTTTTTTATAACACGGTAATAAAATTTTGTACATACATATGGATGTTTGGTGCAAGCTTTAGCGCAGATATTCCTTAAATACAGTAATAAAACAGCATTCCTTACATTTGCGCTAAATGCTAGTTAGTGCTGGACGCCGAGTGCAACCAGGGAAGAGAGGAAGGCTTACCGGACGCCTTCACCGCCAATTCGCAAATTTTAACGACTTCGTTCTTTGATTAAAAAAAAAAATGCCTAAATGGTTCCAGTTGAGCCAGAGAAAGAGAAAAGAAATAAAACTGAAACATCTAAGAGATGATGTGTGTGTGTGTGTGTGTGTGTGTGTGTGTGTGTGTGTGTGTGTGTGTGTGTGTGTGTGTGTGTGTGTGTGTGTGTGTGTGTGTGTGTGTGTGTGTGTGTATTTGCATGAACATCCCCCCTCCAAAAAAAGGTCTGCAGTACTTTGAGTTTAATTAAGCATAGTTCTAATCTGTTTGCTTTTTAGCAGCTCATTATGCAGCCTGATCACAGGAAACGATAGTGGTGATTACACACTATGACAGCCTGCCCACATATGCACACTCAGACACGCACCTATGTATTTCTGAATACTCTGGCAGTGAACTATAGGGGGTAATCAAAACCTCTGCAGACACAATCCTCCCTTCTAATGACCTCACACACACACACACACACACACACACACACACACACACACACACACACACACACACACACACACACACACACACACACACACACACACACACACACACACACACACACACACACACACAGCATTCAGATGGAGTCTTCACGTGGTTTCATGGGTTATGAGAGGAGAAAATGTTTTCACCTCTTCTTCGCTGGATGGAGAAAAACCATAAAAACAGCACCTGTTCGCTTGCTCGGTCTTTGAAGGGAGGAAAGACGGAGGCGGTGAGGTAATGAGATGAGTTGTTTCGTTGCTGTGAAACAGCATAAAACACATTACTTTTACATTTGACCCTGCTCTCATCCAAAACATCTTAAACTGATTGGACAGGTGAGGCTTTGGCGCCTTGCTCAAGGGCAAAGACTGGTGGTCGAAACCTGCCAAGCACTAGGCCACCCTGTCATCGATCGCTCCACGTGTGTAAATTATCCAGGTGAAGGCTGTGAGGTGATGAAATAAGAAGGTTACCTTGGCAACACCAAGACCAGAACGACTTTTGGACACAAGTTGACCTGTTTTAAAGTGTGTTCAATGCCAGCAAATAAAGAGTCTACTTCCACAAATTAGGACTCTGCTTTGTAATTAATAGACCTTAGATCAGCCCAACACACATGTATAACTGCGTCTCCTGCTGACTTGGGTAAATACGACTGGAGCCAATCCTGCAGAGATGTTGACCTGATTTCAGCTCAGAGTCAATTACTTACAACACTGCTACATACAACACTGTACAGATAATTAGGAGGGGCTTCTTGCATCATTAAAATCCATCTTTCAACTATACAATAGTAGTACCCAAATCCAAAACAGCATCATAGACAGTTCAAAAAGGTTGCAGCAACCTTAGGTACTTCTTTTGGCACGAACATCCCACTTTGATGAGAAAATGATGTTGGATTGGTCTACTGTCAAATTATGCTTAATTTGGGCAAATCACTCACTGCAGTAGATTTTATCAGATTTATTACGGTCAAAGGAAAGGAAAGTTTTTGTAGACAATACTAAGTGCCAAAAGAAAACATCTTTTTACCACTGCTTAGCCTTAAAATAATGTCTTTTTTCTCACTCTGTCATACAGCAGATCACCGGTGTCAAATGTGACATATTTAAAAAAAAAAAAAAAACGTATTAACTCCACATTTGAGGAGCTTATAAATAAGGCCGTCAGTTAGATCTGATGGTAAAGATTTACATCTCCTTCACACTGCAGAGGCAGATGTCAGGCTGGGTACCAAACATGGATGCTTATATGGAATTGACTGCATTGGTTCAGAATCTAGCATCGAAAAATTATTGCCATTTGGTACCAAATTTTAATACCTACACTAAATCCACATGGGTTTTTAATTTAACATGCATGGCCTAAATGTTGCTGTTTACGCAGTAGCAAATCTCAGTGGTGTCAGAGAGCCATACGCAGTCTCGACTCCAGCAGCCTGTCTACTGAGATAAAGTTGTTCGGTTTCATCTTTGATTTCATTTTTGTAGCTTAAATCTTTTCATACAAATTTTTGGCCTCACATCTGACTGAGTTGAATGCGTTGCAGTAACTGGAGGCTTCTCTGTGCGCAACTGGCAAGCGAGCATCTACTGATAACATGAGACACTTTTGTGAGACATCAGTTGATTGTAGCGTCAAGCAAAAGCTTCCGTGTGAGGCGCTTAGGGGACATCTGTTAATTGTATCTCCAGAAAAACAACCTAGGTTACACTCTCCCCTTCTAAAGTACATGAAAACGAATGATTTGTACTGTAATGTGCAATGTAATTGTCATTGTCTAAAAGTGGATTTTATAACAAGGGTATTTGGGGGGGAAAAGTACAGTTTAGGAACCGGTATCAAATTCAAGATATCGGTACCGCCATCTGAGTTTTTTTCAACAATACCCAGCCCTACAGGCAGATGCTTCATCAAAAGAAAAGACAAAGATGCAATCAGAGGATGTTCAATCTGCTAGTTTCTAGACAGTTAACACGGATCCAGTCATTGTGCAGTCTTCTGGCTGATATACTATCGCTGCTACTTAACAGTCAGCTTCAATACAACAGCTTCAGTTCCAGAGTGAAGACCAAAACTCAGCGAGCAGTTTAACTACCTTAATGTGATTATAAATCCCCTCATGAACTATCTCTCTCCGAAACACACACACTGTATCACTGAACACACCATCACCTGCAGTACACCGTGAAGGCCTTTTCACTACCTTTGTCATCCTATCGTGAAACTTCAGTCCTCTATTCTCAACCCATAGATCACGTTCATCATCTCAACAGTTAAACGATTACATTAAATAGCTGAATCACTGCAAACCGCGAGAAGAAAAATCATGTTTCCGTCTCTGTAGTTTGCCATTTTTGGTGGTCAACCTGACCGGAAGGACAAAACAATACACCATAAAGGATGGACTGTATACTCTGTATACTCTGTATACCTGTTTGATGCCTTCAGAAATAACAGAAACTATCTGTATCAAGTTCATTTTTGTCTCCATACATTCATCGAGCTTTACAGTGGCTGCTATATAAAGAGATTACATTAATAAATATGACATTTAAAAGGATAAATGCCCTTCAAGATTTGTTGAAAATTAATGATTATAGACGGCCTGCAGACTAATTACAGTTTTTGTCACAGGTTCTCCTTTCCCTTGCATCTGTTGCTCCAGCTTTAACAGCTCCAGCTCCCATCTACTAGTTCGTTTTTGCTGGATATATATTATTTTTGAAACATTGCTTTGTCTTTATTTATAGACAGCAGGAGAACAATACTAAGCATTTTAGTTTGATTTCATGAGAATAATATGAGATAGGCTGTGTAGTGAGAGGCTGCAACCTGGCTTAGCTCAGCTCAGCCTTTTTGATGTGTGAATAAGAGGGTGAATCCGACAGTCAGTCCAACTGTTTCAGGCTGTAACTCTGAGGTGCACAAAGCGTGAGTCATCTGTCTCTCCCCGTGTGTCTATCTGTGTGAATGAGTCAAGCTATTGCAGCCAGAGCAGGAGTTCAACTTGAATAACATCCGAGGCGCACGGAGGCCCGAGTAAACGGCGTCGAGACCAGAACCGACTCGTAAAAAAATTCAATAAATGTCATAGATCCATCAATTTCTATCAAGCGTGTCCGTAAATACCACGTTTTCAATGGAAGGTTAACTTTATGAAAGAGAGCAGGGGTCACTTCACTTGGATGACGAGTGACTCTGGGCCAGCATAAGCAGGATATGCTCGCAGGGGCCCCGGTCGTTTGCTTTGCAGTGTTGCCATAACTGCAGATGGGCATGGAGTTCAAGTTATGGCTTTCCTTAGTGGAGCCATGCGGAGGATCCAGCAGTTCTCGACTGGGATTTGGCTCCACGGGACCAGTGTGACCATGCAGGCACCCTTGAATCTGGAGATGGTCCGACGGCTGAAGCTAAATGTTGCATTTCTCTCTGTATATACATCCGTCTGGTGTTTGACTCTTTTTTTTTTTTTTTTCTTTCTTTCTTTTTTTTTTAGGTCAGCTGTAGCTCTAAAGCACCCAGTCCTCATGAAAGATCAATAAGACACATAACTAATCTGTGGAAAGGTATCACTCCTGCAAATCCATAAACATCTCTGTATTACCACTGCACTGCATGTACCCTTCCCTCCCTCTCTCTCTCCCTCACTCACACACCTTCCCTGCTCCCATGCCACTTCCGCCATAAAAGCCCTGGCAGTGCTCCACGTGCCCATTAGCACGCGCTAAATAACTGTTAACAATGTATTACCCAGACTCCCCTGCTCAGGCACTTCTACCCTACGCTGTGTCCCTTCAAAGCTGGCAGGTAATTATGTCAAAGGTTTTTAATAAACAGCCTATTCAGTGCGCAATGGGTTACGCCTACCTCAGGAGTGACAAAAACGTTTTTGTTTTTTTTAAACGATACTTGAAGGAATGTGCTGGCCTCTGATTGGCTGAATTGCCCCCCCCTCCCCCCCCAAGCCTTCGAACGTCATCGGGTAAACACAACTGCACGTGACTGCGTAATTGATTGCAATTAGCAAACAAACGTGTCACAAAGAATCTATTGCTTTTATTACAATTAGACTTAATACATATAATTAAGCCTGTTTTTAAAATAAACAGCTGATAAAATTAGCCTGTATTTGTTTTTTGTTTTTTATTCATTTAATTCGTAAATTGTCCCATTTTCTTGTTTACTTACAAACTAAAGGAGCAAACTAACAAATCAAAACAACAGCCCGAGTCAATTATAATGGCACAGGCAGTGTTTCATGAACACAGGAAAAGCCTGCAGTGCGCAACCTGTGATTTACACTTGTTTGACAAAAAAAAAAAAAAAAAAAAAAATGCCAAAATGCTGCACGCTACTGCTGAGTTTACATCCTGTTTTCAAACTTTTCTATATCAATTGATCCGATCAGGTCGAGTGCTGACAGATTGAGACACTAAACATAACTGACGCGGTAGGCTGTAGGTTGTGAGAGAGGATCTAAAACGGCCTGAAAGAAAAAATAAAACCGTCAAAACCCAACTTTTTCATAACCAAAAGTTTTTATGTGCAATATGCGGCCACGGAAAAGATGTAGACTATAGAGCTGGGAAATCCACACTGGATCAAATTAGCTTCTATACAATTTTATTCCACATTCCTGCTGTCTTAAAACACGCACCGGTCTTCATGTTCACAACTTTGTTTCTGGACCTACAGTATCTGTAAACAATCTTCGTTTTACACACTTTATAGAGTCAGTTCCATAATTTACTAGATATTTCTGGACTGTTGATCCTTATGGAATTACTATAAGATAATGACGAATCTTTCCAATGAAATCAGTGCGTCATGGTAAAAATAAGACCCAAAAAAAACAACCTAAAATCAACTAAATACTCACTAATGATTTTTATTATCCCGTATGTAGGCCTATAAAGACATCGTTGCAACGAAAATGTTTTTCTTGGTGATGACTGATTGAAGCCAGGTTCATATCATTAGAACAAAGCTATACACCGAGATGCAGTTATGTGGCCTAATCAGACCCAGAGTCTTATTACGAGCCATTTCTCCAAACTGCTACAGGTTAAATTGTATCAGTTTAATGCACTCTCTACATTTCATCAAATATGAATCATCACACGTGAAATGTGAATGGAAAACTGTAATAATATTTTCACAATTATTATTGTTACTAACCGCGGTTGGCTTATAATTTCCAAGATGGAAACATTTTGTGGATGTTTTGTTTTCCTTTTGAAAATTACATATATTGATTCCTCATGAAAATGATGAGAAGAGAAAGGTCCTAAACTAATGTTATTAACTAATCTTGACCATGCTAGCGTAAAGCTATAGATTAATTGTAGCTTGTTTTGAAGCTGTGTATTGAAGGCAACATCAAAATAGTCCGAAAATTATGTAAACAAACCAATAAAAAAAATCAATAAAATAGGCTTAAACTTTATACTAAAATAAATGCGAGTTTTTTAAACGAAGGTGTTCAATTTTTGATTTGAAAAAACAATTCGTTTAAATTGAATAAAAAAAAAAATCAATGTTGTGTCATTACCAAACTCTGTTATATTTTAATAAATGTGCTGATGATCTGTATTTTGTCGCACCAGCTGCACAGAACAAACATTTTACCTCTAAAAATGTGCAGGCTATTTATACCCAGAGAAGAGACCCGGTTTGGGTCTTGCGTGAATCGAAACTAAATTCTATTCCAAACAAAACCTTATTAATTCTCAAGGAATCACATAGAAATGCGACATTTCTAAAATGCCCAGGGGAAGTGAAACAGATAGCTTTTGATCTGATAAACCACGTGAATATGGGCACAGAGCTTCTCCTTGACGTCCAACCATTTATACTGCATTTATGCCAATAAACGATGACGACGTGTTGTTTATTTAACCAACGAGCCAGCAGAGGCCTCGAGCGCCACAGTGATCCTAACGCAGGAAACCTCAGTGAAGCAAACCGAAAATAATTCGGACCTGATGTGAACAATGACCATTCATGTTATTAAAATCAGCCAAAACCTTAAGAAGTAACAAATTAATTGATTCATTAGGTCATAGTAGTCATTAGTCATTAGTATGCAAATTGTAGCACGTGTCGTGCGTATTAGCAGCTTTGGGTCCGTTGTGTTCACTGGAATCTCTTTACCGGTGTTTAAAAGGGTAATCACGAAATTAAGAAAAACACACACACACACACACACACACACACACACACACACACACACACACACACACACACACACACACACACACACACACACACACACACACACACACACACACACTCGGTGTCTTGTTTATTTATAGCCAGCTTCTCCTCTCCATATCTTACGGCCTCCACACGCACCAGCACCAAAACGCATTCCCTGCGTGACCACACGCTCTTTTACGCGGCCTTGAAAGTGGAGAAGAGGATTTCCAAACGTGCCGAGAAAATCCAACTCATCCCCCAAGTCACTTCATCTGCTTGTATTTTTTTTTTTTTAATCACTTCTGTGACCTTGTAACAAGCGAGTCTTAACCACGACTATTTCATCCATTTCATTTGACTCCAGTTTGACACTGGATCAGGATTGGAATATTTTATCCTGTCAGAGAATAATCAGCAATTTGTAGATTGGGATTAACTATAGAATATGCGAGATTTTATTTCCCCTCAGATGTTTGCTTTATTGCAGTAAAACTAATGCTGCAAGTTGTTTAAAATCAGTGATTATCAACGACACTAAACGCACTTCTGTCAAACTGCACTATAAAACAAAAGTTTGGGAAGAAAGTTTGGTGTAATGTCATGAAGAAAAGTCCCTTTTTATTGTTTAAAACAGTCGGGTTGCTCAATGACATGAGTGATGAATGACGACGACGTTTAAAGAACTGGGTCATACTAACGTCATACATAGTGATTTTTTTTTTAAGACTTAGTTTGAAGGGCACAAAAAATAAAATAAAGAATGAGTATATATATATATATATATATATTCTTTCGCGCAATTTATGTTTGCTCTGTCATACATTGCGTCAGCATCTTTAGAGGTAAGTCTTCACTCCAGAAGTTGTCTAATTTCAGGGGCCACTTTGCAGGAGGTACTAATGGTCAGATATGCAAAACATGTCGTGCCGGTGTGTAAAATTGCGCGCGGTGCCCGAGAGACGCTCCTCGCGCTCCTGCGCCTGGAGACATGATTCATTCACCAGCTCTCCCTTTACCACATAAGGCGGCACGAGCGGCCCCCACAGCGGGCGGGACCAGAGGAAAGTTCCGGGGGGCTGTGATTACTCGTGATTGGTTGCTCTGCGGTGTGATTGACAGGTCCCTCTCTCCGGCTCTCCTCTAAACTCGCTTGTTGACACTCTCCAAAAGTCCGCACGGCACCCACGGATAACGGAGACACGTTTACAGCTCGTCCGAGGTTTCCTCCGCTGTTCGGCTCGAGGACGTAGAAACTGTCCTGTACCGAGAGCACGGGGCTGTCACCGTGGATTCTTCCCGTTTGTTTTCACTGCCTGGGTTTTGAACTTTTCTTGCTCCCTGCACGATCGTGACGGAGAGAAATGGCAGAGAAGCGGAGGTCCCCGTGTGCGCTCAGTGTCAAGGCGCACGCGTTCTCGGTAGAGGCGTTGATCGGTGCGGAAAAACGACGCAGGACAGCCGGAGAGGATGCCGTGTCCCCGGGTTACGAGGACGGAACTGATGTGTCTGATCTAACTGGGAGCCCGGGCTTGAGGGCCGACAGAGCGTGCACGAGCGACCGGGGTAGCGAGGCTGAATGTGCAAGTGACGGATCCCGTAAGTGAACAATAAATAATAGTAATTACAATAATAATAGGTATTAGCAGTAATAATATTAGCAATTGACTGAACTACGTGCCTGCATAGAAATACCTCTCTGATGGCAACATGATCAACATTACGCTTTAAATAAGGCAAAATTGAATTATGATCATGTTGTCTTAAACATATTATCTTTCATAAGATGTTTTTTTTGTTTTTTTTTTTTCCCCAAACTCTTATTTGGTGCTGTAAATTATTCAATATTCCAACCATAGGTCGTGCACATTTGTCACTTGTTACTGTTGCTATATTTTAAGTAAACAAAAGTAACCTTGCATTTAGCTACTTCCTGATAGGCTATTTTTAATCTGAAGCAGATTATTATTATTTATTTTATGTACAGGATTACTCTCTTCTGTTTATGGCAAGAAAAGAAAAAAAAATCTGAAATAAGACGCAAGAAACTGCAGATTTTAAAGCCAAACATTTGCTTTGGTCAGAGCCGCTGTGGGGATATGATATCATATCACTGACCTGGTCTAAAAAATATAAGTGGTGGGAGCGTGACTAATGTGAGAGGCTTTATGAGTTGTGTTGCAATCATAAACACGCCAATTAGCAGCGTATAAAGGCCGGGAAAGTGCCACGGAAAGGACACCGAGAGGTCTGCAGAAAGCATAAACCGACTGGCCCCCCCAAAAAAATTGAAATCTGCTGCGAGTCTAAAATGCGTTTGGCTGAAGGAGCTGTTTCTGGGTTATCTTGGCTTGTTAGTCCCACGTCGACTGTCCATAAATTTCCACCACTTGGAGAGGCCTGTGTTGAATAGCGCAAATAACAACAGCGGTGAGACACATAAACACTGCTATTAGGATTCCCCCTAAACATATCATCCATATTTCAATATATTTAAACCCAAGTACCATAATTTAAGTCATTACACACGTCCTGTTACTAAAACTGGTGCGCAATGCGTATTAACTTTGCCATTTTTCTTTTGATTGTTTAAAGTAAATAATGAGTGTATAATGACTTTAATTTTCAGAGACACAAATAACTATAAGATTTCAAATTTCGAGCTGCTGTTTTCAAGAATAATAAATGAGGCTGCTTACGTTTTTTTTTTGTTTTTTAATCTTCTTTAAGTAGCCTGATTGTACTGTGAAGGAAAAATTGTGACCTTTTTGTTTGCTGCACGTTGTTTTTGTTTTTTTTATCCTTGCAGTAGTGCAATCTGATACTTGCAACAATGCACTTAATAACAATATAGGCGAGCTGTCAAATGCAAAACTCAAGCTACTTTATGGCCTGGCTATAATCTTTGCAGTTATGTGTATTAAAGTTAGTCCTGCTGTAATGTTATTATTTTATTGTTTGCAGTGTTTTTATGAGTCACAAGACTAAAACAAAACAAAACCCAGCAGAGTTGAATGTTGTTTGGCTAGAATACGTATCAATCTCGCCTCGTTCCGGTGCAGCGGAGAGCGAGGACGCGCTGCTGGAGAGCCCGCAGCCTGCAGCTGTGTGCACGGCGCCGGTGACCGGGAGCGGAGAGGAGTCCCGCGTGGACCTGCAGGGATCAGACCTGTGGAAAAGGTTCCACGAGATTGGCACGGAGATGATCATCACGAAGGCTGGACGGTAAGACAAGAATTTATATGTGAATGGACAGTCTAAAGGTCGGGGTGAGACAAAAGATACGCAGAAATAAGCTTTGGTGAAGGAAGAACATAATATTATATTGGGGGGGGGGGGTGGAAGGGAAATTTCTATAAAATGAAAAACCTAAAATATATAGGATTAGATCAACAGATTCATACAGGGCATATCAGCTAAAACAAGGCTTTAAACCAGATATCTATAATCAACTGATTTGTCAGAATTGATGATAAAAATGGGTCCTGAACAACCACAGTCTAAACAGCATTTTCTGTTGTATTTTTTTTTTTTTAATTTCATTTAGCTATTATTATTATTCATCTATTTGTATGACTATGGTAGCGATTATTATTATTATTAGCCTATGTATTATTATATTATTGTACTGTTGGTTTAAAATGACTGTATGTGTAGTTTGGTTGGAAAGTCCAGTGCAGAAGATTTATTTGAGTTTCCTGTTAGGCGGATGTTCCCCGCTATGCGTGTGAAGATTACGGGCTTGGACCCACATCAGCAGTATTACATCGCCATGGATATAATCCCCGTGGACAACAAACGATACAGGTAAAATGCACAGACGCTCCCCTATAGTAAAACATACTGTAACATACTGTGATTCCTTTTTTTTTTTTTAGGAAAAAAAAAAAAAAAAAAAATCTCATTTGACAGAAGTCAAAATATAAGTGGTGTAAATATCCATATCCCTACAACCTCACGCGCATGTCCCATAAATGGGGACAGGACAGCAATTTTCGCTAACGTGTCTTAATTTAGAGTCCATATACGCTGTTCCCGGGACAACCCAAGATTTTTTTCAATTGTGCAACCCCTGTTCTCTCCCTCCACAAATGGCGCCTGGCACCGGTGTTTTGTCACGGCGGTTTTGCCGTCCCTTTTGGAAAGGGCCTTTTGGATGCCTCTAACCTCTCCACCCCAGCAGGTCAAACCAACAAACGTCGTTTATAACGCAGGAGAAAACAGCGTGTCGTTGCAACGGCGTCAACGCGGCCAAGTCTTTGCGTGCTACACACTGTAGGCCTATCATTTGAAACTTTCAGAGGCCGTTTATGCGAACGCAGTTTTAGCGGCGGGGCGGGGTGATGAGTGACATCTTGGAGGACAAGCAACTCCCGTTAGTGTGACGAGATAGTCCGTGTCGGACGGTGGATTTCCAGACGTTCGTGCTTCCACGCAGTTTAGATCTGCAGGCGCCACGGAGGAAGACGAGTCTGCAGGTTTTTATTTCATCCAAACGTGATTACTGAAGGCCCATAATATGCATTGACGCGGTTTTGACATATTCAACTGAATATATTATGTAAAATATTCAAACTTCGCGTTTTGCCTACTTTACCATTAAACTGCCCCTTGGACTTGGCTTTAACATTTTCATTTAAAATGTAGCCCAGAAATAAAATGTGTCTGATCTGTGCTATTGGTTTAAAAGTATATGCTTTCAAAAGTCAAATATCAGCAATCTGCCAATCAGATTACAGGTCTGAGATGAATAATAATTACAGTTTTCATTAAAGGCCTCAAATTTCCTGCCCAATACCACACTGCTGTGCATAATGTTACAGGCTATACAGAGTGAAATGTGGGCATTAAAATTTCAAACAGACATCGTGCTCACTCACCATCCTCTGTGTGTGATTTGTGAAGGTACGTGTATCACAGCTCCAAGTGGATGGTGGCGGGGAATGCGGACTCGCCTGTGCCCCCCAGAGTGTACATCCACCCGGACTCCCCGGCCTCAGGGGAGACGTGGATGCGTCAGGTGGTGAGCTTCGACAAGCTCAAACTGACCAACAACGAGCTGGACGACCAGGGACATGTACGTACCGCAACACAATAGTTCTTTGTTACATATAGCCAACTTGACTCACTGAGGCCACTTTAAGGGTTCATCTCCATCGTAATATGATTATATAATTCCATGTATATGTAAAATCTTATTTTATATGTTTTGTGACAATTTTCTCATTTAAAAATCACTGCAAATGTAATCATTAAAAAGGCAAATTTACAAGACAATAAAAGCCTGCAACAGCATTTTTATACGGCATTGTGTAATAAATACAATTTGCCAAAAGTGTGTTTGTTACAGAGAAAAAAAAAACTGACTTTGTTGCAAACTTCATAGTTCTTTCTCTAAATTGGAGGATATGTGATATTACTATATGTAGCATACAGTGCATTTTTGCACATCTTTGCAGGTGCATGTAGTATATTTTTGTGCCCACATTCCTGTTTTTATAGCTATGAATAACATGACAATTCTGTTATGTAATTCAAACCAGATTATTCTGCACTCCATGCACAAGTACCAGCCGCGGGTCCACGTGATCCGGAAGGAGTGTGGAGAGGAGTTATCCCCGGTGAAAGCCATCCCTGCTGGGGAAGGCACCCGCACGTTCTCCTTCCCCGAGACTGTGTTCACCACCGTCACAGCGTATCAGAACCAACAGGTAGCACAGCTGAACTCCACACAACCACATTTCCTCTTAAAAATGAACACAACTGGACGAACCAGGCGCTCTGAATTAGCCGTCGTGGCTGAGAAACCCACATTTATCCACCGTACACTGCTGCACTGACTGACCTTTAAGCTTACTGAGCAATGTTGTTTTGTGCTGTTTGTAGTTACAAAATAATTGTTAGAGATTTAAAATAATTGTCTGCAGGTCAATTGTCTGCGGTGTGATCATTTTTAGCTTTGAGTTTCCAACAGAGTGGCATAAAAAAATTAAAGAGAAACTATTTTAATTTCTGTATCATGACAATTTTATGTTTGGCATTTTGGTCTGGTCTGCATTTGAAAGACAGATTCCTCTCCAAGTGTGACTACATGTGTGTGCAAGTTGTCCAGTTTTCCTAGAGAGTATTTAACCAGTTAAAAAAAAAAAAAAATAAGCTTATTAGACTGTTGGTTAAGAATCAGCGCTGCTACTCACTTTAGTTGATTTCTTTTTAAGTACTTGTACATTGCTTCATATTTTCTGGATTTTACTCTCCCAGTTTCAAAGCCAGTCTTAAATGAGGAAAAGGCTCTCTGGTTTTTCTGGATTTTTGCAGTGGACCAGTCAGTGTGAGCTTTGAAGTAGGATGTTAGCTGAGGTTGGCTGGCCCACAGCGCATGATGGCTGCAGTCAGAACATGGTGGCGATGCCTATAAAAGTCCCTTTGGATGCGGGTCACAGAGCTGGGCCTTAAACACCACCCACAGCCTGAGCAGCTCCATAGACATGAACTGCATTACATGCAAACTCACATACATGCACAAGGATACATACAAGTGCGTTTTACAAGTAAATGTGCCTTTGAATATATTTATTTATAGACCTGATTGAAAGATTACAGAGAAAGAAATTACTTTGGCTGTACAAAATCTTCCATTATGTGATCACGGACTTTGTAATAACAAAAAAATATTTTTGATTAATTAGAGATGTATTTTGCTTTTCAGATTACAAGGCTGAAAATTGACAGAAACCCATTTGCCAAAGGCTTCAGAGACTCTGGCAGAAACCGGTGAGTTCATTTAAACCACAGAGATTTTCACATTATCTCGTGCATTAGGGGTAGTGCGGGATGCATGACTGCATTATATTCTGGCTTGGTTGTGGTTTTTGTCACCGCTATTTCAGTCTGACTTTATGGGGAGCAAAGCTACGTTTTTATTTATTTTTTTCTAATGGAAAATGTGCAACAGACTACCATTAAATCCGTTCTAACGGGCAGGAAAGAAATGGACTAAACTGAAAAGACGTGGCACATTATTTACGATTAGATGGTGATACATTTTCATTTCAATGTGCTAACTTTAAAGGCAAATTAATTTCTACAATCGCACAGTTACGGGCACATGCCCCGGGAGGAAATTTTTTACTTTCAGCTGCAAACCTAAATGGAGCGTCAGATTCCAGCCAGCCTCGGGAACATAAACATCAACAGCAAAATAATAAAAGTCAAGAGAGTCCTGAAGAAAATCTGTATAAACACATTTCTAAACATATATAAACACAGCATTAAAACAACACGGCAGTAAAACTCCAACAGTCTCCAAACAGCCACTCCCCTGAGGCCTCGCAGAAATCATTAGAGAGGAGGGGAGAGCAGGAGAAGGAAGAAGGAGCGGGAATGTGTGAGACAGAAAATGTGAGGGAGGAAGGTAGAGAACGGCAAACTGGATAACCCAGGGACCTCGACAGCTGACCCTATAAAAGTTAAACTCAGGAAGGCAGAAAAAAAAAAAAAACTCCCCTTAAATATTACAGGAAGAGTTAAGCAGTTTGCTAAATAAACTTCTGCTCTGATAGGCTGCTTTGGAGCACACACAACCGCTCTGGGCAGCTTGTCTAAATTATCACCGTGGCTACAACCCCGCGGGGGGGAGGACTTTTATCCTCACGCTAACGAGGGGTAACAGAGCACTCGCATTACCCCGCCACAGCAACCCTCTGCCCCACCTAGAGGAGAACGGGGCGACTCAGGTTGAGGGGTGGGGGTGGGGGGTGGTGGGATTGGAGGGGGGGGGGGATGAGAGTCCCACCTCATAAATCGTTGCTGCGGCTTCCTGCTCCTTCGTCCTGATTCGCCCGTAAAAGCCGTGTGAAAGCAATTACCTCCAAGCACCCGAGCAAGCGGCAGCCAATCGCAACGTGGCGTTTATGCCCCTCATTACCTGCGGTCTCCATGGAGACGACAAGAGAGGCCCCACAGGCGACTAAGATGGCCGCCAGGTGGTTGGCGTAATGCACGACTTGGTGCGGCATGCTGAGAGAGAGTGAGGCTGCAGCTGCATTGATGACTACAGAAAGGACCAGACGTGGAAGTTGAGCTCCGAATGATTTTGGGATCATTTGTCAGTAATGTCGGTGTTTGTGTGTTAACGTGTGCCTTTGTGTGTGTTTTACAGGATGGGTTTGGAGGCCTTGGTTGAGTCTTACGCTTTTTGGCGTCCATCTCTTCGAACGCTCACGTTTGAGGACATCCCTGGAATGGCCAAGCAAGGTAGCGTTAACGAACCGGAGCCTTCTGGAGAGTGAGAATAAGCAGCCCAGTATCACACCAAAGCATGTAATACACCCGGCAGTCCACGAGAGGATAGCGGTCAGTGTGGCGGTTGGCCTAGTCTTGACGTAAAAAGTAGATGCTCATCACAAGAAGTTGACGAAGTACAAAAGCCCATGATGGGAGGATTCTGCGAGAAAGCGACGTAACTATCTTTGAAGAAATCCTTGAATAACCCAAACCAAGCAGTTTCTGTGCCGAACACTGACCACAGGGTTTTTCACGCTGAGGCAAAGCAAAACCGTGACACTGACACGGTGTACTTAACTGGACTGGCGGGTGTATTACAAGTCATTCAACCTGAATGACACAATCTGTTTGTCTTTGGTGATCTGGTGCCTTCCACATCGTATCTTACAATAAGAGGTATGGATAGATTTGGCCGAGAACCCTTGTGGTTACCTAAAACGTCTACAAAAGATTTTTAGTCAGCGATTACGTTGTACTAAACACAGATTCTGTTGCCCACTCTGGTCAGTGTTTAATGTTCCCACTATCATTTTGTCAAAGTTTCGTACTTAATATGACAGGATCCATCTAATACCTGAGTCACTGTATGAGTCAGTGTCAGGGCCAATACCAACCCACCTCATTGGACTGATGCATCCCGTCTTGTCTATCATTTTAAGGACTTGAACCAACAACCATCATTTAAATGGATTTAGGTTTCACGTTTCTCTTTTTCTTATCCTACAGGAGTCCCAGGAGCTCATGGAGGGATCGGAGCATCACCTCACCTGCTCTCCACGTCCCCCTGCTCGTCTCCTTTCCAGGTTTGCCCTCTCAGCCCGCCTGACTACACCTGCAGCCGGCCCACACACCCTCTGCACCGCTACAGCAACCCCCCCGAGCCGTTCCCCCCTCACAGAGGTCCGTCCGCGTATGACGGCGAAGGCTTCTGTTCCCTGCCTCTCCCTGCTTCTCAGCTCGGCTATCTGTCTAACCCCACCCCGCAGGGCTACGCCGGTCTTCGCCTCCACTCGCCGCCCTACAGCCTGTACGGTTACACATTCCCCCCCTCGCCACGCCTCGCTGCCAGCCCAGATAAAATGGCCGCCGCTGCCACTGCCAATCATCAGAGTCCCTTCCTTGGCTCGTCTCCCAGTGGGACTTTAACGGATAGTCTGGGCATGCTCAGTGGAGGACAACAGGGCTTCTTGTTTGACTCTCGGACTTTGGGACTGGCAGGTAGCCAGCCGGGAGGTGGGGGCTCACAGGTCACTGCCCACATGGGCTGAATTTGACTTGGGGTTGTCACGAAAACAAAATGACACCCTGGAATGGGCGTAAGTTGCGTTTGGCCCTGAACGAAGTAATTATCCATGTGCTGAGCAAGCATCATGCTGAACTGTGGACAGAGAAGAGGGACAGATCGAGCCGTTGCTTCTGAGAACATGTGAAGGGATTATTTCTCATCTTTCGAGCATGACTTCTACATCATGCGAGTACAGCTGCAGTGGCCGAAAAAGGAACAAACGTTTTTGGATAAGGAGTCCAGACGATGTCACCCGCTCACTGAAACGGAGCTGAATATGGATTGGGCAGAAACTGGGCTGGCCCGTACAATCAAAACAAGCACTTCAACCCCTGGAGGACGACCTGAAGCAGCGACTGTGACACTCGCACAGCATTTTCCAACGCCTCCATGATCAAACCTTGGATGGAGCTGCTAAACACTACGTTTAAACTTTGCTCTCGATCAAGTCCAAATATGCACTACAGGCGGGGCCTTTCACCACTCAGACTTAATCAGACATCCAGGCCCTGACACGTATTAACATGATGACATCATGGCCACCAGAGACCAGAGGAGATATCCCTGAGACAGCTCTGAACTGCTGAGGTTGAAGCTGTGGGAGAGTGATGGCTGACAAACTGATCTACATATTCTACGTCTGGTTTGACAGACGATTACTTGATGCAGCTGTTTGGACGTCAAGCTGAAGTACACATTGTACACATTTTTTTGTGTGACACAGACGTAACGGTACATGACTTTGTATATAGCGGGGTGGAGGCGGGCGGGCGGGCGGGCGGGAGGAGAGATGTGTATATAAATGGCTGTGTGACCCTTCGCACTTAAAAAAAAACCAATGCACCTGCTTCTGCTCTTTAGACTGGGTCAGGTACACGACGGCCGACCCTGAACACGACCGAAAAGCTTTTCTTTGCAAACATACTCTTATCAGCGAAGCCCTTTGGCGGGAGGACATTAACATGTTCTATGACCTTTTTTGAGCCAAATAAAATCTATGTATTCATGTCATGATGTTTGAATGTAATCAATATCTTACTAATTTAACTGATTTTACGTGGTTTTGTACTGTCATTCAATGTATGTGTGAGTGAGTGTGAGAATTTATTTACACATTTCTATATGGAAAGCAATCACAATACAATATTTCCTTGAGAAGAAAATGCTTATTTGTACTTGCACTTATGTGTATATAACTGTTGTGTCTGTGCGTGTGCGATAAAACACTCTTGGTTTGGGTTGCTAGAGAATTAGAAAGACAAGAAAAAAGTAGAACACGCAGACAAACACACACACACACACACACACACACACACACACACACACACACACACACACACACACACACACACACACACACACACACACACACACACTCAAATAACAGATCTACATCAACTTTATTGTGTAATGTTTGTGCAAATTAATACCTACAAGTCTGTAAAAGTGACAAGTCACACGAGAGAGGGCGTGTGCTGAATGTGGATGTGGGTGTGAGGGTGTGGATATGTGTGTGTGTGTGTGTGTGTGTGTGTGTGTGTGTGTGTGTGTGTGTGTGTGTGTGTGTGTGTGTGTGTGTGTGTGCGTGCGTGCGTGCGCGTGCGTGCGTGCGTGTGTGTGTGTGTGTGTGTGTGCCTGTTCAAATTTGTGTGTGTGTGTGTGTGTGTGTGTGTGGCAACAGGTGGTTGAATTGTCAGCCAGCATGTGACCTCACAGTCTCAAAGTTCATGTAGATCCCTGAGAATTGCCCCCCCCCCTTCCCTCCCACTCACAGAAATGCATACATGCACACACAAAGTCATAGCAGTCTGCTGACGGCACACATCAAGATTTCTCAATTATTTGCATCACGGAAATTTTGACACCTGAACAAGCACAATTACCAAAGTATCCAAGAAAACAAGACAAAACTATTTCTTCTGCACCTTGCAGCCTAAGTTGACAAGTTGAGAACTGTACACTACAACTATCATAATTCTTCGTAGTAAAGAGGCGTTTCTGAGGACACCGAAAGGGATTAAACCGTATCCCTTTTGAGATGCAGGCGGGGTTTTTTCTATGGTGAACCTCCAATTAAAATTCTCAGTTGCACAAGATGCCTCTCAATAAGCAGCACAAAATGTAGCGCAGGATTAGTTAATTTGAAAGTTACTAGCAGATTTACTCTAAACTAGATTTTTCACCTTTCATACGTTTGCTGACATGTGCCAACCGTTTCCTCCTCAGCTCGCCCCTTACTTGTCTCCTGTCACTCTGAAGGTGAGAGGTGCTGACGAGAGGAGCACATGTAAGGGGGGAAGAAGAAGGGGGGGAGAGAGTTAGAGGACGAAAAGGGGGAAGGAGATCTTATTTTAGAAACCCAGGAATGATTGGCTTGTTGTTTCTGAGTGACAGGGGACGGAAACTCTGCTTGGTGCATCCATACCACACACACAGAAACACACACACATGCACAGCAGACAGAACCATGGACATTCATGCTGGTTAAATCTCCATCTCCTTGTTCCTTCCCTTGAAAACTAAAACTTTTCAGGACCTCTGATTTGGAGAGGAGAGATGACTTGACATACACACTCGTATATTCACACAAACACTCTCCTGCATGGTGTCAGTGGTCCGGTGGCTCTCAGCTGAGGTGGGGATATTAACACTTGTGTATGACCAGGTGCCGACGTGACAGATCTGTCACGCTATCTGCCCGGAGGATGAGGAGAGAGGAGGAAGGAGGAGCAGTGTGTTTGTGTGTGTGTTTAAGACTGGTAAGGGCTGAAGCAAGTCTTGAGGATCTCAGGACATTTGTGGGAATTACTTTAATCAGAAATAAAATGGGCCAAACTCCAATATACTTCTCAATTGATATTAATGTTGCTATAAACAATAGATTTTAACATGCATGTTCACAAAAGCCGATGGTAGTAGATCCAGATTAGGTCCCTCCCCTGAAAGCCTTTTTGTTTGTCGGCTGGTATTTGAGTGTCATCACAACGACTTGCGCAGTAACACAAATCACTACATTTAATGTATCCACTTTTCTTGTAATATCAAGTATTATCTAAAGTGGACCACTTTGATTTACTGTTAACATCAGCCACACATAACTACACACTTAACAGTGCTTCCAAAGCATCTCATCATGACATTGAATATCCCCAAAGGTCTGAGGCATCGAATCTAAGCTGAGAGATATCAGTCCTTATTTTAGAGTGTGTTTGCATATGCAGGTGTGTATTCATGCCAGATCAGTCAGACTAATATAGATATACACAATAAAAGTGAAACATGAATGAGAGAGTGTGAGCAGAAGAGAGGATTCTAGACTTGGTTACTGAAATTTTGATTATAACTGTTCGTTGTAAAGACGACGGTACTGCCTCCAACTTCTCTCATGAAATACTAATTAAAAATTTTTTTTCCTGCAAGTAATTATGGTGTCATTAGCAAAATTCACTCTTTCTGATCAGTTTTCTGGTGGTCCTTCTGAAAATAAATATACAATTAATTAGATATTAGGCTTCAAAGAGAGATGCCTGGTTTGATTGACCTGCCTGGGGTTCAACCAGGTTTCCGGTATAGTAGGCATAGTGTCCTCGTGTCCTCAGTCGCATACACCTGTCACTGTTCCCCAACTCCACCCACTCATCCAAATATGGTCACTCCCGGCTCCAAAAAGCCAAGATGAAATGCCAGACTCAAGACTTAAAGGCGGCAGCTCAGAACCTAATTGATCACATCACGGTGAGTTGTTTCAGGGTCACCTGAGCCAGCCCTAACAATGAACTTTATCAAAAAGCAAAAGTTTCAGTCTAATCTTAAAAGTAGAGAGGGTGTCTGTCTCTCTAACCTAAACTGGAAGATGGACCCACAAAAGGAGCCTAAAAGCTGAAGGCTTCTACTTTTGGAAACTCTGGGTACCACAAGTAAGTATTCTAATGGGATAATATAGGGAACTATGAGGTCTTTAAGATATGATGGAGTTTGATCATGAAGGGAAGGGAAGGGAAGAGAAACTTATAAACGAGAAAAAGGATCATTCTGGATTAAGTGGAGGCTTTTCAGAGAATTATTGAGACATCCTGATAATAAGAAATTACAACAGTCCAGCATAGTAGTAACAAATGTGTGGACTAGTTTTTCAGCATCATTCTAGGACAGGATGTCCCTAATTTTGACAAGATTGTGCAGGTGAAACAAGGCTGTCTTGGGGACTAGTCTTATGTGAGTGAAAGCACATTTTCGGGTGAAAAATAACCCCAGGGTTCCTCACAGGAGCACTGGAGGCCAAGGCAATCCTATCCACAGTAACTGTGTGGTTGGACAGTGAGTCACTAAGGTATTTAGGGCCAAATACAATAACTTCAGTTTTGCCTAGATTTAGAAGGAGAAAATTACAGTTCCTCCAGGCCTTTATGCCTATAAGACAAGCTTAAAGTGATTTGTTTCATCTTGCTTCATAGATAAATATAGCTGGGTGTCTATGTACTGCATAGCAATATAAACATGAAAAGTATGGGTCCAAGCATAGAGCCCTGTGGGACTCCATGACTAACTTTTTTGTGTGCCATCATTGATGAGCAATTGAAATCTATCAGATAAATGTGGTTCCCTCAATCCGAATTATCAGTGGATTTGATTACATATAAGCTAAAACTCGTGACTCAAAAGAAATAATGCCTTTTTAGCTGTGAAAACTGTTTTGCCTGAAAATGTTGTGTATGTACTGTATGATAGTCAAACAGTGAGTCTTGACGAAAGTGGAATAAACCTATTTACCATATCTTTCGTGTACACGCTGCCTTTCTTCCCTCAGGGAAATGGCTACCCTGAGCTCTCAACACAGAAGTTAGTATTTGCATAGAGACCACTTATGTGGTTTTAGCATTCTGTGTGATTGAAGTGTGCATTACCATACGGGCCGCCAACATGACCACGTGGTTGAGCGTGCTCCTAAGGGAGTTGCGGCCTGCCGTACGTGACCGAGCATATGAACCAGGGAGTCCACAGGTGAGGTCATGTTGGGCAGAAAGTTCCCTGGAGCACAGAATTAGGTTTGGCAAAGAAACTCAGAGGCAAAAGAGAGGTTTGTTTGTATCTGATGAGCAGCATATTAGAATTACAAATGGCGGTTTGTGTGAAATAAAGGGAAAAGTCTGAAGTTATAGGCACTGAAGAACAAAAGGACTTCTGAAGGTTTCCCAAACAGGATTTTGTAATGATCTTGAAATAAGAGTCAACAGTTGAGTTGGTTGGATTTCTGTGGAGAAAGATGTCTGCAGAGAATTCAGGGTTTCAAGTCTCATATTTAGCTTGTGTTTTGCAGTGTTTTCTCACGTTAATGAGCCAGAGGTTAACTGGGGAGAGACGAGAGGACATAACGAGGCGAAGAGGCTCTTCAGCCCCTGCTGCTGTTCTAGGAAGTGCACCTGTGCTCCAGGGGGCTTCAGCTGGTGATGTTGCAGGCTCAGCTCAGCTAGGCCTGCGTGACCTGTTAATGGCCCAGTGGGTATTTGATGACAGTTGCAAGAATCTGAGGCTCAGGGTGTCCTTTACAGCCGTTAAATCTTTGTCATCAAATCTGCCCCTGCAAAGCTGATTTATGGCCAGCTCTGCTCGACATGTTTCTCAGTACCCCCCTATTAGACTCCCCATGAACTCTGATCTATGAGGGGGGTGTTGAGAAATAATTATGACATGATATTTTCCTGTAATCTTTCGATGTCAATAAAGAGGACATGAGCTCTCTCTAAATTCAGCAGTAATATAAGCATACACCAAATCCACTCACACTCATGTAGACTGCATAGTTAATATGTGACACTTCATGTTTGCGTGAGACACGAAGAAGGTCTGATAGACTGAGTGTCCAGCCAAAAAGAAAGGAGAGGCTCTGCAATGTCTCATAAATGTCTATCAGTTCTTTAACCATGTGATCTGTGGTTCGGTCCCTGATGAGACCTCTGGCCAACACATAACCGAGTGCAGGGCAATTATTCACAGCTGCCTGAGCGTACAGTTGTAAGCATTGAGAACTTCTGGAGAACTTGAATTAACAAGCATTTGTAAAGCAGCGGACCAAAGAGAAGCAGGAAGAATGTAAACTAAAATGCACAAATAAGATCTTGTTTTTAAATCACTGCACAGCTCAGTTAAAATGAGTGAGTGTGACCTAGGGCGACCTTAAACTTTACAACTCAGGGACAAACTGTCATGATGATGTCATCACGAGACAAATCCCGACGCTGCTAAATGAACCCTGAAAAATTAATAGATCCCATAAAACACTGTGACAAAAAGGGTTCATGATTTGGTACATTTTCATCTAGAGAGCCAAAATGAAACGGGAATTTCAGGGTTCTGATCCAAATGTATGAAAACTTCACGATAAATCATACTGACATTTTTAATAATGCAAATGACTACAGATTCAATCCTGGAACATTTCCCCAATCTTCATTCTGCTATTTAACTATTTTATCTTTATAGGGATAGTACATTTGAAATACGATGTGATATCTTTGATTATGTTGATTATTTATTGTGTTTTTTCCCAGTTTAGTTTGAAAACTGTGTTTGAACCGGGGAAAACTGAGACTTTAGAATACATTGATCGTTTCCTGATTGGGTCTCATCAGTCATGACGTGTCCTTTCCTGACTCGTCACACCCCAATCTACCTGGGACCAGCTTACATCAAACCATCCAGTACAGAGCCCGAAGTGAGGATCTTGTCGTCAACTTCTACCAAATACTGTATGCCACAATGTGCTGGAGCAACTGACTGCACACACACGAGGTAAATCAATGCCTCGCTAAATCCACTGACTACGTCAACAAAAAAGGAAATATTCTTCTCTATACTGTGACTTTGTTGTCAAATATCAAACAATATGCATTTGCAGGCTTGTCAGGATGAACGGAGATTAGTTCTGAATCGTTGCCAATGTGCTCGTGTGGATGGAAATTTTAGTTTTAAATGCCATTTTATAAGAAAAACACGAGGGTGGATGAAGCTATAATCCTCACCTTTTCTTAAAAATACCATAGATTAATTATTGTAAGACCAAAATTTCAAACGTTGGTATCGGATATAAAAAAAAAAAAAATTAAATCGGTGTTTTCTGCACAAGTATTGACGTTCCTGTCTGATTTTGGGCCTTAATTTGTGCCCTTAAAACATCACCAGTTTGACAAAATGATGCAACTCGGATGCCTACACCCAGTCCAGACGTGGTTGTAACAACGACAAGACAGTGAAGAGCCGAACTACATAGACCCCTTATAGACAGCAGAGATTACCGAAATAATAAAGATCAATGTGATTATGTGTAATCGTTTCCGTGCCGACATTTTGGTCTCTATCTCTGGATAATGCTGAAAAACGTTTTTTGATTTGAGTGTGAGATGTAACACTTTAGAAAACTGAACCACTGCAGACGACCCAGGAGGTGAGTGACAGGGTCATGCTTGCATGTATGTAAGTGGGTGTGTCTGTATGTATATATTTTCTGTGTGTGTATGCCTCCATGCCCTTCCTGGGCCCCACCTCAGACATTCTGCTGCTAATAGGGACAGTGCATGTGAGCGTCCGTACGTATATGTGTGTGTGTGTTAATGTGTACGTAGCCCTTGCCTGACCGTGGCCCTGTCTAAGTCTTAGCGTGCTCATTTATAGCCAAGCAGCCCATCAATCTTAATAGAGGAGAGAAGTGCAAAGAGCTGATGAAACGCTAGACATGATCACTATTCGCTCGATGGGGGCAAGGAGAGAGGGGAGGAGCAGAGAGAGGGATAGATGACGGGGGATGGGGGGAGGGAGAGGGGGCGGAGGGTGGCAGGGTGAGGGAGCAGGGAGGGAGTGAAAGTGAGGAGGGAGGGAGTGGGGAAGAAGGATGGGGTGAGAAAGAGAGAGGTCGCAACTTGTTTATCCCTGCTGGTGATAATAATGATCTGATACTCTCTCTTCTCCCTGTTTGATTGACGGCGGGCAGAACAGCCGAGGTTAGAGCCACACGAGAACACTTTTTCTACTTGTAATACACACTCATTTTGGAAGAATTTGTTGGAAAGGTTGATTTGCACACACTGTACGACCAGCTGAGTTGGGAGGGTCACATGCTGGGCGTCAGATCACACTGTGCTCTGAGAACTGGTCCTGGAATGGTGTGTGTGTGTGTGTGTGTGTGTGTGTGTGTGTGTGTGTGTGTGTGTGTGTGTGTGTGTGTGTGTGTGTGTGTGTGTGTGTGTGTGTGCGTGCGTGCGTGTGTGTGTGCGTGTGTGTGTGTGTGTCAGTGGGGGTAGGAGCACCACTGAGAGGTGGGGAATGGTGAAAGGATATTTGGCAATGTGCTGCGAGACTGTGCTGACACAGGACACTGCGTCTTCATACAACAGCAGAACTATCACTCTCGCAGGCACAAGGTGCAAGAAGATTTCACTAAGTCACTTATTACAGTTTGATACTGACCATGTTTACCTGCGTGTGATTACAGTTCGGGAAATAATGCAAGTCAGGCCGTGCTCATGAATTAAATATCAAACTTATGACGACATGTTCTCAGTTCAGGCTGAGGCTGCATATGTGGATGAATATTATTTCCTTTAATAAACACCTGCAACCCATTTCCCCTGTGGAAGATTGAACAGCGTAAACACGTTTTTTACAGGGCAAGGTGCCTTTCAAGAATAAGACCACAGACTGTATATAAAAGTGGACGTAGCTTCTGGGTCTAACAAATGTTGTGGATCAGAAGTGCCTGTAGCTGCAATACCACCAAGGGCCACTAGTGGTTGGATCCAAAAAGCCTCCGGCTCCATAGACTCATCTTCTGTCATGAAATACTAAGTTATTTCATTTTTGCTAACTAAAGTCACTCCTTCTTATTAGTTTTCTGGTGGTCCATCTGAAAATAATCCCGTTACTAATTCGAAAAAATAAGCCTCAAAAAGCTGTGTTTTTGGGGGGCGTGTTCGTTTGATTGACAGACCGTGATGCAGTCAGGTTTCCACTATCGGTGGGCGGGACATAGTATCGTGAGCTTTCCAGTGAGATCCCCCGCTCGCTCCCCCCAAATCGTACAAATATGGACACTTCTGACTCCAAACCGCCCTGAACTATCAAGATGACGATGTCCAAAATCCAAACTCGATGTTTCATAACGGCCGTTTAGCCAATACTAAAATAGAGACACAAAAACACTGCAGACCACTGATTGGTCAGAGAGAATCCTCACAATCATTGTGTCCCTTTGTGCACGACGCCGGACATCCTGTACAAACTAGCCAACCTACGAGCGGCCACAATTTTTTTAAACACTGGATACACAATTGATGGAAACCCGCAAACACACCACGGTCAATTTAGGAGGTGCTGACGTTCCTCTGTTTGGTTGCCAACGATATCCTCCATTATTCCAAGGTGTGGCGTGCTGAAAATGATGTCACAGCAGTTTCATGCGGCGTTGCTATCGTAAAGTCACCGCATTGTGGGGGGGTTATTATCTGTAGTGGAAACTAAAGCCGAGTAGACTGGCTCTAGATGCGCTAGTAGGCAGACCTGGTTACTTATGAACAATGGCTAGCTTCCCCTAGTTTCCAATCTTTATGCTAAGCTAAGCCAAGTAGTTCCATATGTACCTAATTTACATATATTTTAATAATAAAAGGGTAAATAAATATTACAATCGCCTTTAATTTAGAATTGTAACATATTTAATAAACCCAGTAGACCCAAATAAAGCAACATTTTTGCCTGATTTACCTTGTTGTTGGATGAGATGTGTTCACATGTTGGTCTATTTGGCAAGATAAATCAAGCCCACATCAAAGCAGTTCAAATATTCTAAACCCGATTCATGTCTTGTATATTTTGCCTTCAGGTCTGAAAGCCAGGACCACAGAGGGCAGTGCGGTGAAGTGAACCTGGGAACGCCTGCAACAGCTGTGAGAAACCATCAGATCTGCCATTCCTCACACTTCAACAGCCAACAAGAGAGCGATTTATGACGGCTGCGGAGGAAGAAAAAGAGACGGAGAGAGAAAAGGACGGACCGGGGAGAAGGAGACATAAACAGAGAGAATGAGGGAGAGAGAAGGAAATAAACAAAGAAAGGAATATGAGGAGTTGAAAGGAGATCTGATAAAGCAAGCAAAATGAAAGAAGAAAGAGACAAAGGAGCGGGAGTGACAGAGAGAGAGAGACGGGGGGAGGGCAAGATGGCTGACCGGGAAAACAAAGTAAAGAAGCGAGGCGGTCGAATGTTAGAAGACGTCTACAATTACAATCTACCGGACAATTACACATGTTGCTGCTAATTCTCCCAGAGACAGGTTGAACAGCACTGCAACACACCAACAAAATCCCCCTGAAACACACACAGCTCCAAGGTCATGCCTTTTACAGTGAGCGGTCAAACGAGCAGGACAGCTGAGCAGATAGCAGCTCAGTGCTGCAGCCAGAAGACACGGCAGCCCGTGGAATGACAGCCTCAGACACAACAATGCATCTGCATCTTTCAATGTGCTTTGACTGCAGAGCTTTTAAAAGTGAACTACTGTCCCTATAGCAAGGTCAAAGGTCAAATGAGGAACACTCTCCTTACAAAAGCGATCCGACCTGCTGCCCCCAAGAAATTAAAAGATATTTCCGTCTCCACCTCCACACATTTCCTCCTGTCGCTTTCTCGCTCTCTGTCTGCTTGTCTTGTCTGCGGTGGGTTGGTGGTGTGAACACTTGGTTTATTTGGTCTTTTAATACAAGCTGACCCCTGTACCCTGATGTGTGTTCATGTGTGTGCGTGCGTGCACGTGTAGGTCCGCCGAGCACTCTCCCATGACAACTACGTCAACGAGCCAGAGACGGTGTCGAAAGAAGACCACACCGCACGGGGCGAAAACACACATCAACTCAACACACATACGCACACAAATAAACTTTAGCACATATACACTCATATATCTAACAAAGCAGTATAGCACGTACACGAATGTGTGTGTGTGTGTGTGTGTTTATGTGTGTTTTGGTCTTGAGGAAATCTTCAGCATGTCTTAGATGAATCCCTGGGGCTCTCACTCAACCCTGATTGGCTGGTCTGTTTGCTGTGTTTGTTTCCACAGCGACAGAGCTGTCACTGCCTCCTACCACCCAGGTAGAGCTGTCAATCACACTGGCTCACAGCCAACCACCTGCAGGCCCCACTGCAACCAATCGAAGCCCAGATCCTGAATTAAATAAATATCAAATTGCTATCAGGCATAGATAATACTCAACATAATAATAATAATAATAATAACATAATGACATAAGTTAAACTTTTATTAGAAATAAAGGAAAACATGTATCAAGCTTTTGTTTTATGCTGGAAACAACACTGGTTCATAGAAAATGGAATTAGAGGGAAACCATGAAGGATTATTTTAAAAGATGAAATATTTTAGTGCTAAAATTTAGAACAGATATTTTTTTTAATAACAATCAGGCTTTTGTTTGAAGACAACTGACATATCCAGTTTTTAAACTTTCAGTTTGGATGCTGCTTATTCTGTTTTCTGCAGTCATAACCTAAATCACATCATCACCTCCTCATTGCCCTTTTTATTTATGACATAATTACCCCACAGGGTGTTCCCAAAAGAACCGTAACTGGCTTCAGTCACTCACCCACTTATCCTGTAAGGAACAATCTCAAAGCAAAGAGCAGCCAGTTTACAGTACAACATAAATATGGGGGTTGTTGATGTGACAATAGTTCATTCATGTCCTCATCTAAAGAAGTTGCAATTAAGACAGTCCTGCTGCCGACATAGATAAAAGGAATGGTCATAAAAACTAAAAATAAAGCCTTTTCTATTCTGGAGTTGAGGCGTATCTGAAGGTGATGAAAAGCAAATGTAACACAATATAGAAGTCAGAGTATAATGTCAGAGAACGAGGGCTGTTACATGTTCACAAAAATAGACGAGCACACATGACGTTCAGAGAAGAGAGCAGAGAGAAAGACAGACGGGCAGTCATGATAACAAAAGCCTGGGGGGGGGAGTCTGTATTTGAATTACTGATATATGTTCAGCTGTATGTGTGTGAGCAGTGTGGCAATAATGACCAGAGATTTAATCTGTCGTCCGATTACAGAAACATGTTTGGTTTTAAATGAACGGCGCACACAGTGTTTTTTTCGAGTCCTGTACAGCTTTCATCTCATTCACTGAGGCCTTTGACATGCGTGACATTTGCCTAACCTTCAGGAGAAATTTGATACTAACTGTCCTCCCGACATGTACTTAGTGTGACCACGAGCCACAAAAGCCACCTCCTTCGAGCCGGATTTGAACCAGCGACTTAAGGATGTCTGTTTCTATCCCTCTACAGTCCTGCGCTCTACCAGGAGCTCATGTCTGTTGTAAATGCACACGTCAGTGACCCAATCGCGAGCGGCCGAGTACCAAATCCATCTCACTCACTCACCGATACAACACATCGGCTTAGGCATAAAAGGAAATTTAAGCTCTGAACTGTGTCTCAAATCACCTACTTCCACTTACTATTCTGAGTGCATAAGCACGTTCACACTGTCAAGTATGTAAACATGCAGTGCAGTATGAGTGCCCTGATGGTGAACTCATACTGGTCTACAATTTAAGTGTGAAATCGTGGACACTCATGACCTTCAACAGTCACCATAGTAGCGCGAAGGGAGAGACCACGGCCGGATTTTCAAACCGCGGCGGCCGAAGAAGCTCCAGCTGTTGCAAAACGCAGAACTATACGAATACTGGTCGTACACGTCCACACAGAGGTGTTTAGTTTTCCACTACACTGCTGTTGGATGGAAGCCATCAGCATGTTTATTGTTGAAAAAAAGGCAGGAAAGGTAAAATGACCAAACAGAGCCGGCAGATATGTTTCCAAGTGATGCACTAAACTTTTACAGGGATTTCCGGTAAGGGCAGTTTGTGACAACGCTATCCTGTCGAAGTCATCCACCAAGTAAATGTGTTGCATAAGACACTGCACTACTGTCCAACTGATCAGCAACTCAGTGTGAACCAGAAAATCAACCCACCAACTGGTTTACTGCTGAAAAAGCCACATCCTTAGAGCCAGATTTGAACCAGCGACCTAAGGATGTCTGTTTCTATCTCTCTACAGTCCTCCTCTCCACCAACTAAAGTATCGAAGAGGTCAGAAGAGCTGCTGTACGTAGATAACAACGATGTGATCAGGGGTTCAGTTATTATTGAGCACAGAGTCAGTGACTGAGCAGAATAACTGGGCTGTCGTCCTTCTCACCACATGTGTGTTTTCTGGTTTTTATTTACAGCCTGAAGGGACGCGAAGGAGAAGACAAATAGGCATTTTCTGACTGTTCAGGCATTTTAATGCACAACTGAAAAACACTAGTGCGGATGCAAAGGTTTTAACATCTTAACAACCTTTTCAAAGTCTCCAAATCCACAACACATATGCTGGCGGCAAACTGGATGCATCTGTTTTTGCTGAGTGAATGTGATGTGTTCGGTCTGTGGTCTTAGTTAGTTTGTGTCATTGGGAATGTGAATGTGTGTGTGTGTGTGTGTGTGTGTGTGTGTGTGTGTGTGTGTGTGTGTGTGTGTGTGTGTGTGTGTGTGTGTGTGTGTGTGTGTGTGTGTGTGTGTGTGTGTGTCGTGTGTGTGTGTGTGTGTGTGTGCCGTGTTAATCCATGTCCTTGCTCAGCAGTCACACAGCCTGCTGTACACACAGAGCGCAGTTTGTCCCGAGGGCTACAGTATCTTCAGTGTGTTTGTGTGCCTGCTGAACTGAATACTGTAAAGCCTTTTTACACTGTTATCACTGATCAATAATAGTGATCAGAGGCCATTTATCAATACTGCTCCATCTGCTACCATTTGGCCAGAGCAAATACACAGGTTGGACACTCACAGCTGCTCTGTGCAGTGTTTGAACAGCGTTACATCGCTAATTTCAAGATATATTACAACAATATGGACGTAGAAGAAGATCTTTAAATACACTGAAATATACAAACACATAACAGACAACACACACACACACACACACACACACACACACACACACACACACACACACACACACACACACACACACACACACACACACACACACACACGGGCCTACAGTATAAACCCATCATTAATGCGTTGAGCAGGATGTTGCTGTGACCTCTCTTTTTAGGCCTGACCCCAGCAGATGACCCTGGAGAGGGATTAGTCTCTGATATGCCTAATTAACCCCACAGCACACCGCTATGACTAGAGCAGCAGCTACTCAGAAACACTATAACACCCTGCCCCTGCTATGTTTATATTTTATTTCTCTCTTTCTTACAATTGCTTTGGGTTCAATCTTCAGCTTTCATTCATTTTCTTAAAATAGAAAATGGAAAACGTCTTAAACCTGCAGAATCCATCCTCATACCCCCCCAAAAAAACCTCACTTTCAAATCTACCTAGAATGTGTCTCTGATCCCCAGCTCCAAAAAAGTTTTCCAGACACCCCATCCACCTTGACCCATCCATTAATACTCCCTTGGCCTGAGCGAAGCCCTCTCTAATCCCAGCGAAGCCTAAACAAGTGTATTTTGACTGGGGTTTGCCGAGAGGAAGCAGAGGTTGGGTTTCCACAGGAGTTTTAAAGCGACAAAAACATCCACAGTGAGATCTGCGGAAATGAGTCTGGTAACATAACACACATGCACACGCAGACTCACACTGAGGTGAAACACACACGGGGAGACCAATTAGCTTCCACGTTCACCTATTGGTGGAAATCCAGTAATTTATTCATCAATCAATCAAACTTTTTCACTACATTTCATAAAAACACGCACCCACACACACCCCTCAACCCCCTACACACACACACACCCCAATCCCCTACACACACACACACACACACACACACACACATACACACGCGCGTAAATACGCACACAGCTGAGCTCCTAATCACAGTCACACACAGTACAGTATGTAAAGTATCCTGGGTTAGGCTCAGACGACGCAATTCAACACCCAACTACGAAACAGTTGCACTGAACCAGACTCTATTTAGAGTGTTGCCAAGCAACCCATCTCCAAGCTTTGATTTTTAATAGGCTGTTCGGTAAGCTGAGGAAGATCCTATTTATCAATAGAGTTACGTGTCAGATACTAACTCTTCCTCTGACTGACTACCATCCTGTTCACACCTCTTTGCGTCCTTCATGTGTGTAATAGTTGCACAAGCACATTCGTATTATTTATTCCTGTTTAGTCCGTTTTGGGTTTACTATGAAACATAACACAGACGACTGCAGTGTCAATTTCATCAACAAAAACAACGACTGAATATATCTGTTGACAATATATTGTCTGGTTTGAAACAGATTTTTACACTAAATTAACCTTCAATTCACAAAGAATGAAAGTATAAGAAGCAAGAAAAAGGCAGCATGCTGACATTAATAAAAAGGTCAGTTGGTGTGATCGAGTTCTGTGGACGTGGATGTAAAGTTAGCGTTTTAAAGGATAAATCAATTAACTGAAAGTCTGTCTGATGTATTATTGCAGAGCAACGTCACATGGGCACTGTGTGAGAAAAAGTAGAGTGCCAGCTCTAACCTTGGTAACTGTAAGCAAGAAAAGATGGCAACAACTGCAACCTTGAAAGCTTGAAAGATATAAAAATTGAAAATGCAGGATGAAAATGAAATGAAAATGTCTTTTGTTTTTGTTGACCAAAACTACACTACAACTAATAAATATTAAATGACAACAATTTGACAAACGTTGATGAACATTTTCATCAAAAGACAAAAACAAAATCAACCTCAGGTGTCAAAGTTAACAAAAGCCTGAAGAGAGTAATCAACCATCAACAAACACACACTCAACGCTCGCAACATTTCAAAGGGAGCAGACCTCCACAGCAACACACAGGAAACCAAACTGGTCCTTCACACGTCAGCTTCACTGTACGTGTGTGTGTGTGTGTGTGTGTGTGTGTGTGTGTGTGTGTGTGTGTGTGTGTGTGTGTGTGTGTGTGTGTGTGTGTGTGTGTGTGTGTGTGTGTGTGTGTGTGTGTGTGTGTGTTTGAATCTCTTCACAGAGACGTATGGGTGCCTTTATGGTTTTTCCCAGCTGTATCGTTTTGATAACTGAGTGGTTGTGAATGCTTGGCTTTGTCTGCATTGCTGTATTGAAAGCATATGTGTGTGTGTCTTTGAATATAGGCCATCGGCTGAGGCCAGTGTCAGCCTCGCAGGTGTGAAGGTGTGAAGGAAACGTGTGCTGCACTGTGTGTGTGTGTGTGTGTGTGTGTGTGTGTGTGTGTGTGTGTGTGTGTGTGTGTGTGTGTGTGTGTGTGTGTGTGTGTGTGTGTGTGTGTGTGTGTGTGTGTGTGAGTGTGTGTGTGTGAGACCGTGTGTACCTGTGAGCGTGGGTGAGTGTGAGACAGTCCAACCCCACACACACCTCACACTCTCACGCTAACACCTGACAGATAAATATAATCGCATGTTTGTTTGTGCGTTATTGTTGACTTTTTTTTTTTTTTTAAATTTCTGAAACCTCTTTGTTCGACTGTAGAAGTGTGTCCCACTTTCAGGACACGCTTGTCAATCAAAAATCATGATAAACCTTTTTCTTCTCTCTGTTTTTGAACGTTTTTCTGTCTTTTTTTTTTTTTTTTTGGGTGGTCACCTCTGTGATGATAGGGAGGGTGTCCCTGGTGGGGGAGGGCAGAGAGGACAGAGGGGGGTAACTGCTTATTACAGGCATCCAGAGAGCAGCACAGATGGTTAGACACTGGTCAGTGTTACACAGCAAAAGGCTGTAAAAACAGATATGAGAAAACCATATGTGTGTGTGTGTGTGTGTGTGTGTGTGTGTCACTTAGGAACGCATGCACACTCTCACACAGATGCACACATGCGTGCAGCACTTTCACATTCATGTGGACATTTGTGCCATGTGTGATGAGAGGAAAGCAACAGGGGGATAACAGACGGTCAGAAAGCGAAAGGCACAATTTGGGATCGTACACACACACACACACACACACACACACACACACACACACACACACACACACACACACACACACACACACACACACACACACACACACACACACACACACACACACACACACACACACAGAGAGAGAGGGAGAGAGAGGCTGTGGGTTCTTTTTCTTATCGTAAAAATGTGCTCACCACATTAGCTTCTGAGATCTTTGGATGGTGACTGTCAATAAATTAAAGTGAAATATAAAAAAAAAAAATCATTTTAGGAAAAAAGGATCCCAAGAAGTAGGACAAATTTTACTATCTGGACTGGAACTCTGGAATATACATCTGAATATGAATATTTTAGGATTCATCTTTGATTTATTTAAGACTTTTGATAGTGGAATTAAAATCTCAGCAGGTTCAGCTGAGCATTGAGGTCTATTGTCAAGTTAAATCATAAAAACCTTAGGTATGTTACTTAGTCACAACTTTATGACGCATTTGTGTCCACTATTTGAAACACATGTTCAGGGATATAGGGATTTAAATATAAAATTGCTGACACTGTACAGACTAGAGCTGCATGTTATTTTCCAGGTGTTCATACTTTAGCTGTGCAGGGTGACATGAGCTGGATTTCTGGATCAATAAGGTGAAAACGTAAAATGATAAGACTTCGGAATCGTTTTCTTAAAATGTCAGAAAACAGGATAAAGAAGGTAAAGAAGGTTTTTCTCTGAAATAAATTGCAGAGCTCTCCATAGGCTGCAGAACTTGATGCTGTTATTCAGGAAGCTGAATCATAAAACATATCTGGCAACAATTTATCCTGCAGTATTTACACAATTAGAAAGATATTTGATAGATTTGAAGAAAAATGATTGAGGGATATCCTGCTGAAACCAAAATTACAAATGTCAAGTCAAGCATATTTTGGCATTGAACCTCATGTTAAAGCAAATATATCAAGAAATCAAAGACCTGTAGTTGCACAGTGGAGAACAGGAATCCCTCTTCTGCCATTTGAAGTTGGTCGTTATGAAAACATTCAGGAGGACGACAGGCTGTGTGACTTGTGTGATTTAGGAGAGCCTGAGAATAACATTTCCTTTTTGTAGTTTATTACGATGAATTAAGGATTTTTATTCTGTCTCCAGTTTGTGTTATCGATGGTGTCTTGTAAGCCTATTTAGGTTGGGCATATTGTTTATGCATGACAAAATTAAACATTACAAGCAGTCTGATGATCGGACAGTTTTACATTAGTTACTTCAATTTACCCGTAGAACAAAATAAATGCATTAATTGTGAAAATGTATCTTGCATTTTTGAATGATAATTTTTTTCTGTAAAATGAGGGATTATTAGCTTTTCAGATTTGTGCAGACATGTCATATTAGTGCAATTTACTTGTGCGACATCCAATGTTGTAAAAGTTTAATACTAAAATGTCAGTACAATGGCAGATGAATAATCTGTAAATGTTGTGCATCATTTCATACACTTTAGCAGTATATCTACATTTTGTGTCCTTTAAAACTTGCGTAATAATATAAGCTTTGCAGATTTTTATGATGATGGATGTGTGTGTATATAATGGGAACAAACGCACCAAATACATTTTAAATCTGCAGCCGTGACAGAAACAGAGAGACAGATGTGATATTAAAAATATTAAACATTAAATGTCAGGTTAAAATGCTACTGCAATAAATTAAGACTTGCTTTTTTTTTTTTTTTTTTTGGTCCTTGTTGTCGTCCCATCAGGACAAAACATAGACCGACATCCCAGATTATAAAAAGAGCAAAATAACTGCGCGGAGCATCAACAAGCCTTTTTCCCAGCGGTGCTGTCAGCACCCTCAGGATCCGGGTGACACATCAGTTCACTGGAACCACAGACAGGCGCCAAGGACAAGTCTAATCTGCTCGCACATCTCTGTCTCTTTCTCTGCTTTGGTCTGTTCAGCTCTCTGGATTCGCTTCACTCACACCCTGCTTACACTTACGAGGCGAGACTATCAGCGGCGGGATCTTTACGGAGGCAGAGAAACAGACGAGACCGGCAGGGAGAGGAAGCGTCATCTGTTTCATCTGTAACCAGTTGCTGTGTGATGGTCACTGTTGGTTTCCCCTGATGCTCCGTTTAGACACGTATGTGGCCTGTGTTTTTGCGTATGTTTGTTTGTGGTTGTCTGTGTGGCATCAGGGCGAGATAAACAGCACTGCACTGCTGACAACAACTTACTTCTCCGATATTATAGGGGTGGTATCTGTAATCTGGGCGGCACAGGTGACTCTGAGGTCAGGATGACACCTTTGGTTTGTCTTGAATTCAAAATATACTAATGAGGAAAGCTAAAATCAAAGTAAAGATAGACTCAGCTCAAGAATGAAAAACTTTTAGGAATCAATTCTTATTTTAGAAGCTATTAGTCCTGATTTGTTTTTCAAAAGTTGATGAATAGCGTCATAAAAAAGTATTAACACTGGAGGTCATGTCTCCATATTCCTGTTTTACATTTGAACTTAACTGCTAAATATGTAAAATAATTAGGATGAATATAGAAATATAAAATTGAGAAGAAGGGAAGCCATCAGCAGACACCGCAAAATTTCTGGTTCAAAAACATGATAGCATAATAAAGCTAAGACTACTATTTCCTGTCTCACTTGGCCAATTTGAACACGATACAGGAGGTGATACGGAAGAAAAAAAAAAAAGAGTGAAAAGAAATGAAGGATCAAGTCAACAGCACCCATGAGGAATGAAGCTACAGTAACGTCTCCTATCAGCGCCGCCAGTTCAGCTGCATCATGTGAGCGCGCTTCGTTCCCACGACCGACCCGCTGCAGGAGACGCTGCTGGGAAGGACACGGCATTCGGATACCAATGTAGCATGAGCCCCTCTCCCAATGTAAGAGCGTACTATTGACAGTCACACAACCATGTGTGTGTACGTGTGCATGTATTCATGATATCATCTCCCAGCGCTGCAATTACCCACACCTCTCCATCCGGTTTAGACCCATGACCAAATAAACACCATTCACACTCCATCTCAGTCCACACACACGCACGCGCACGTGCACACGCACGTACAGATACAAGGCTTTGTGTCTGTAATTGAAATAAAACGGAGAGTGAGCAAAGGTTATGACCCGGCAGTTCTGCTGATGTGCAATTAACTCCACTCACCCAAAAGAATTGTGTTTTCTCTCCCTCCAAGTTTCTCTTTCAGATTCCCACAATCTTTCATACATCTTTTCATACATGAATTCACGTCTCCGACTAGTCGTCAGTGTGTACTTAGCATCTAAAGAAAACACCTCTCTGTGTGTGGACTGTCGTTGGACTTCTTTTGAACCCTGAAATTCCTCCCTCGTTCACTCGCAGCATTTGTGTGTCGAACTGCAAGTGGTGCAGTGTGACAACAGCGTGAGGGGGTCAAAATAATAAATACGCTACGAGAAAGTCGGCTTCACAGAGGTAATGTAATTGTAGCGTTTATCTGACTATGCAATGTGAGCAATGACCATGCCTGTTCTTTCAAAATACAATATCCACCAGGAATGGCTGTACCTCAATAGAAATATACAACAAATAATAATAATAATAATAATATTTTGTATAAATAACTTAACTAAATTGATGTGTAACCTGCATATTCCACTGAACACGAGTCTGTGACGTCGCTCGTGCGGCGTGACTTAGTTCTGTCCTCTGCACAGCTTCATATTCCACCGGGAGCATGTCAGTGTTTTGTCTGCCTGTTTTATCTTACTTCCTCATTTGATCATGTTTCCTCGATTCCTGAACTTCTCTCGTGGGTAAACATTGTTAAACGGCTTATTTTTCTATCCGTTTTGTGGGTATTGTCGTCATTTCTTACTTTGTGCAGCAGCCTACAGACAAAGTTAAAACAGCCTGCTGTGATTTAGTCAATAAAAACATGAATCCTCCTATTTATAGTGTAAGTATTTCACATACCGTGTCTGTAACAGGAGGAAAACGCATTTATTTTCCAAATTGAAAGACAGGAGTAGAGGGGGATGTCGTGATGTGTTTTATGAACCGGAGTTTAAACATGGGTGTTGAATTTTGAAAGTTTACCGGTATTTCTCGACACGCTTCCTGCCCGGCCGATCTGCTCTGTTCAGCTTGACGCCATTTCTGAGCAGCTTCCGTCAAAAATAGACTCGCTGCTCATCTTCAGCGGAGCGACTCACTGCTGCGTCCGGACCGGTGAAAAATAGCCTTAAGGCGTATGTGTGGGGGGGGGAAACAGTTACAGGAATACAAAATAAAAAAAAACCGACAAGAGTCATTACAGGAAAGCATCACAACGTTGAGCAGCACATGAAGGGCATCAACTGAAAGACCGGCTGGTGTTTTGGTCTCCTGCTGTACACACCGAACAAAGAGGAATCTGTCATCTACAATCACAACTGATCCACTGATAATGAAGGCCTCCCAAACGATAGTTTCTGATGTTCCCGGGTTGCCTCCGACTCTCCCCACCTCACTCCTTCTCCCTCTTTTGCTCTCCTCTCATTTGTTTTCTCTCAGTGCTAATCTAAATTCCTCGTGGACACCTTCCATCACGCGGCTGATGATCCGTGCAGAGCTCCCTCCCCGACGAGGCCGTTTCATCACTCCTCCGATGCACACGGACACTCGCGCACAACACACACTGTATTGGGTTCCTGGCCTTGACCTTTGACCTCACCCCTCATAATTCCTCTGTGTTTGGATCCCACACACACTGGCCTCTGAGCGCTAACAGATAAATCCAGTGGACTTTTACACACAAACAGTTTGCGTGTGACTGAAGCTTTCTGCTTGACGACAGATCCCTACCTGCATACGTGTTTCCTTCAGTAAATTGTAGGTGTATTATGAAGGTCGAGGCAATTTAACCATGCTTTCTGTGTGTGTGTGTGTGTGTGTGTGTGTGTGTGTGTGTGTGTGTGTGTGTGTGTGTGTGTGTGTGTGTGTGTGTGTGTGTGTGTGTGTGTGTGTGTGTGTGTGTGTGTGTGTGTGTGTGTGTGTGGCCCGGAGCGTTCTCCCCACTGAGAGTTGTATTTAATTTAGGAGCACGCCTACGAGGCGTGTGTGTGTGGGGGGGGGGGGGGGGGGGGGGGGGGGGGGGGGGGGGGGGGGGGGGGGGGGGGGGGGGGGGGGGGGGGGGGGGGGGGGGGGCTCTCTCTCTCTCTCTCTCTCTCTCTCTCTCTCTCTCTCTCTCTCTCTCTCTCTCTCTCTCTCTCTCTCTCTCTCTCTCTCTCTCTCTCTCTCTCTCTCTCTCTCCCTCGACTGCTGTAGGCGTCACGCTCTGTAACGCCACAGGGGCCCTCAGAAGAAAGAAGAGGAGAGAAGAACATGCAGACATTTACTGAAGTCTAAGGTTAACACGTCGAGGGTAACTTTTGTTATTAGGTAAAAACAATGGTACAGGCAGCAGAACTGCAAATATTCTGATTTATGTGCGAAATGCAAGCTTGTGTCTGAACTCAGCCAAAGATCGCCTGTTAGAGACATATTGAGACGATGTCCCACGTTTCGCCCGGCTCAAGTCAACACGGTAGGAAAGACGCTTTTCCAAACTCTGGCTGCTTTCCAAAAGTCCGCTAAGAAATCAGGGAAAGCTGTTACCATGGCGCCATGTTTAATGTGAATGTAACTGTGCCTATGTAGGTCAAGTGCAGGTTAGTCTGTCATCATCATTGCCGCCAACACGAGCTTCTTTTTATGCTGACTGAACTAGTATTTATTAAGCGTTGGAGTTTGGAAAGTTGCAATCAAAGAAGTTACATTTGTTTAGTTCTTCACATATTAAAGTAACCTTCATAGTCTATTGTGCCTGTTGGACGGACATATCACAATTTTAGATAACCTCTTAGCACCAGTAACGTTGACATCTGACATTGCCCCCCCCCCCCCCAAAAAAAAAAAATCTGCTCACTCTAATCACGAGTGAAACATTTTGCTGATCACGTCAAGTCTATGTCAGAAGTCCTGATCTCCCAGTGAAACTTCATTAATATATATATATTTAAAAAAAAAAAGAAAGTACGATTTCAACTTCATATTTCATTTATTAAGTCCAGGCCTCCAGTATTTGGAGCAAACAACTTGTAAATAATGAGTCAAATTTATAAAGATTTCATGTGCTGTCTTCAGTGCGAGATAATCATTTCACCAACATTTTTTATAAACTATATAAAACAGTTGTTTTTCTACCTTCTCTGCCAACACAACTTTTCTCAAATGAAAATTGGGGTTTTAATTAATATAAGTGGCAGTTATTCAATGCTATTAAACCCCACATTTTTCTTCCACTACATAATCTTTAATCTCTTCTGTCATAATGTGAAAAACTGCAGCAGAGAGGAAACAAACAGAACAAACTACTTTTCAAACTGATGATGCAGCAACTTGTCAAGATCCAATTATGCTCTTTGTGCTTCGACGACACACGTTTTCCAAGCTTGTGGTGGACGACGGTTTTTAAGTTACACGGTCAGAAATATACAATTACACTCCTACTTATTACCAACGGTAAGCGGCCGGCCACAAACGTCTCCTCGTGTTGCAGTCCGAGGACATGTACCGTCTCACCTCAAATCCAATTACAACAACAGAGGCGGGCGGTCAGTGTGCGTTGCGTGCATGCGAGCTGTATGGATGGATACATATGCTTCACAAAGTGTGTGTGTGTGTGTGTGTGTGTGTGTGTGTGTGTGTGTGTGTGTGTGTGTGTGTGTGTGTGTGTGTGTGTGTGTGTGTGTGTGTGTGTGTGTGTGTGTGTGTTTGCATCTTTGCCTATACGAGTGCAGCATGTTTAAGCGGGGTCGTGTTTAAGCCTTGTAAACACTAAACATAGTGGGCTGTGACCAGCTCTCTGCCGTGCTGCTTGTGATTAGCAGGTTACAGCAGTGATCAGAGGGAGCCAAGCGAACAGAAACCAGAGAATGTGTTTTATGTGGACCTTATTTTAGAATATAGTTCCCAGAATTAGCTCCACCGTGGCGGGACTAATTTCAGACGTTGGGATGTAAATGCTAAATATAACCTCGGAAACATCTAACAGATGCAAAGACAGAAACTAATAAAATGCAAAGGCTTCTTTGCCAAGTTGGTGCGTTAAATGCGCATTGATGTGGAGCAACATCCACATCCACCCTGAAAGGCGCACACATGGAGAGGATGCTGCGTGGGTAACATTGCTGTGCTATATATGTTTCCTTTAAACCTCGAACAGAAAGTTCTAAAAAATGATCATAAACACAAACAAGATGCCAGAAATACAAGCATGAGTGGAAAATGTGGCCGCTTCTATTTGTGTCTGTGTAGCAGATCCGGCTAAAAAAAAAAATATCCATTTTGACCAAAGGTTTAAGGTGTCTCATTATCAAGTTCAGAGAGCAGATGTCTTTGTGCACAACACTTCCTTGCGTATAGAGGTGCTAACTGAGGTGGCGTGGAGGGATCAAAAGAGCTCTGAGCGGCCCATTACTGCCATAAACAACCACCGGCTCGCACACGCACACGCACACACACGAACACACACACACACACACACACACACACACACACACACACACACACACACACACACACACACACACACACACACACACACACACACACTCAAGTACCTCTTACCCCCGGATCAGCCCTCTTTGTGCTCCTGTTTGCCCTGTTGTCCATGTCTGTCAGCAGCCTCCCCTGCTTACACACACACCAGCACCACAAGCAGTCAAAATAAAGTTATCTGCAGGTAAACATCCACGTATCGCTTATCACAGAGACACAGAGTGAAGAAGGAGGGAGATGAAGGAGAGGAAATGAGCCAGCGACAAGTTTTATCTATGGTCATCAGCACAAGAGAGAGAGAAGGTGTTGAAAGGAGAAAGGCCCAAATCCGAGACATCTGAATTGGAAGGAGCAGGAAACTCACATTGACATGGGGGAAAGTAACACTGCTTAACCATGGAGCATGTCAGGGCAAAAAAATAAATAAAAATAATAAATAAAAGAACACTTCAGGTGATCACAAGTTGGGGCAGATGTTGAGGGTGTGATGCAGCAGCAGTTAGTGAGGCGTAGAGGTGACACTGTACAATCTGGATATAAACGCACAAACACACAGTCCTGTAATATCGAGACAATCAGGAATGACTGAGACTGCTATGAGGGAATGTGTGTGTGTGTGTGTGTGTGTGTGTGTGTGTGTGTGTGTGTGTGTGTGTGTGTGTGTGTGTGTGTGTGTGTGTGTGTGTGTGTGTGTGTGTGTGTGTGTGTGTGTGTGTGTGTACGAGGCGGACCGGGTTGTGACTGTCTTCTATAAAGCCATCGGAGGTTGTGGCAGGAAAGACCAAATCACTCACATGTTTTAAAGACTGCGAGGGAAAGAAGAAGAAGGGGAAAAAAAAGAGGAAACGAGGGGAAGGGTCTAACAAGAGCTCTATGTGAGTGTGTTGGGTGGGGGGGTGACAGCATGTTGGCAACACCTCCAGAATTAACACCTTATTATTCACACATACATCATTGTGTGTGTGTGTGTGTGTGTGTGTGTGTGTGTGTGTGTGTGTGTGTGTGTGTGTGTGTGTGTGTGTGTGTGTGTGTGTGTGTGTGTGTGTGTGTGTGTGTGTGTGTGTGTGTGTGTGTGTGTGTGTGTGTGTGTGTGTGTGTGCTTCAGAGGTAGGGTTAGGTTGTGAGACAGACAGGAGGGAGTGTGTAGGTGTGTGAGGCAGGCCGAGTAAAACATGGGTCATTATTATTTGTAAAAAAAAATGTTGAAAACATTCTTTTCATGCATCACAAAGCTATCTGACCTGAATATTAAATGGTGGTTCAATTATTTATTATATTATTATTCTAATTGCAGATTATATAATATTTTCCAGTATTTTGTAACACACAGGAATTTGACCTCCGCATTTAACCCATGTGTGAGAAGTGAGCACACAGACACCCCTGTAGGGAGAAATATATGGTGATATATTAGGGAGAAAGGTGGTGTGGATGGATGGAACAAACACAGGACTTCTACCCCACGACAATTTTGTTTGTGTCCTTGAGAAGGCCATGGTCAACCTGGATCTCTTTCAAGTAGCGTAAATAAGTTATTAATGTTAAATAAGTGAATTAACCTGCCACATAAAGTTACTTATTTTAACCCAAACTATTATCTTTTCCAAAACAAACCAAGTAGTTTGGGTGCCTCACTCTAAAGCTGTCTGCATGCGGTAACAAACTGATAGTATTTGACACCGTCGGATGACAAGTATCCTTCTTCACCAGAACCAGGATCAAATCATCCAGCACATTTTCAATCCCACATTGTGCTTCTGGACCTCCAAGTCTTAGCTGCCAACTCCCCCAATAGGAAATGTCAGAAGTGGGATTTGAACCCACGCCTCCAGGGGAGGACATGAACGCAGCGCCTTACACCGCTCCGGATTCCTGACTTCTGAAACACGCCGCTGTATGTATCAGGCACTCCACCGACACAGTCACCGCTTGCACTGTTAGTTATTGAACACTGTCGTTAATAGTAAATGAGCTGACATGTTGTAGAATCAGTTTGACTGATTTAAAGGTGGTTCGTTCATGTTTTGTGGGTTCAGTTCCCGACACATTTAAAACCCTGTCCATTAAAGCGTTCCTTAATAGTGCCATTAGTGATAAAACTCTCAGCTAAAGACAAAGGCGATGATTTTCATGATGACTATAACAGAAGAATCTGACTTTTACTGTATTAGAACTTAGAAAACACACAGCAGACATTTTTCTCCACTTTGTGAAAAAGTGTGTTTTCCCAGACAATTGTGCTGCTTTATCGGTTTATAATAATAGATATCTTATGTTGGATGGGTGGTAGTTTTTGTCCTGAAAAAAAAAAAAAGTACTGTCTTCGTGTTTTGATGTTTTAGTTATCCAAATAACAGGTTTCAAGTGTACGCAATGCTTTGTTTGCTTCACATCGTCCATTCTCAAACATGCCCAACTTTCCACACCGCGTTTTGCCATTTACAGTCCGCTTTATGGCGCATGATAACAAAAACACAGGAATCACACAAAATTGAATAAAACCTTTCCTTTATGCCAGGCGGGGGCACGTAAGCAGGGCCAATGCATTCTTTATGGGCTGCGGAGACTCTGCGTGGCCAGGAAACTGGAGACGGACCATGAGGTCCCCCCCCCCCACCCCGAAAAAAAACAAAAAAACTTCCTCTGCGAGTCGACCTCATCATCGCCCGGCCTTTACGGATCTATAACCCATCATATGCAATGTCTGTGTTGTGAGCAGGACTAACCGGGTCAGGAAGCATATGATAACCTGATGTGTGATGAAGCACGGAGAGCTGAGGAGACACAAAGGGAAACTAACTGGACTGATCATTTTATTAATCATCACACTGATTGATGTCAGTGGAGTCTGGAAACAGTCGGGATCACAGGTTATGATTGTGACCTCCTGCCACTTCCTCTCACCCTGAAAGTCATTTATAACAGAAACTCAACAGTTCCCTCTCTTAACCCCCCACCCTCCCCCCTTCCTCCCCCTCATCCTCCCTCCGTCTATCTCATCCCCTCCACCTCCCTATCACGTCCTCTCCTCCTCCCGAGCCGACAAGAGCTGTGTGTATAACTTCAACCTTCATGTGATAAGTGATAAGTGTGTGCGCTCGTGTGTGTGTGTGTTTACGTGTGTAATTAATGAGTTTGCGGGGGTGAGGACATTCTGTCAGACGGCTGTCTCCGTGCAATCCGTCGTTACCATGGAAACACACCGAAGAGAACCAGATTCTCATTACGGCAACACACACCGCCTTCAACGGAGGCAGACAAGCTGCCACCCTCCTTATTCCAACGTTTATCATATCTCTGACCTTTCAATTACACACAATTACACAGACAGATACACACATCTATCTTCTTCATGGCTTTCGTTTCTGGTATCACAAAGTGGATCCTGAGTCCTCCATATCCAGTTATTACCCTTAACTTCTGGGGTTGCTCTTTGTAGTTCGCTCCGTCCAGTTGCCTTCCGATCGGTGAGGCCGCGGTTATTTATCACCCAACGGTAAAAGGGAGAGGGGGGGGGCTCAACAGGCGCCCGGGCCTTATTAGTGAGATTTACAGTGTGCAGGAAAGGTTCTCAAGGGGGGGAAACTCTGCTATAAGTACCATCAGCTGTTCATCAGATAACACCCACATGGCCGGACCCAGTACATGGTCCGTGCATGGGAACACGAACACGAACACGAACACACACACACACACACACACACACACACACACACACAAAGGTACAGCGGAAACATGCCAATCTCCCCCCGGCTTCAAAACATGGACCGGAGTGACCTTCCACTGTCTGTAGTGGTTTTTGTTAAGTTCTTTTTTTTTTTCCTTTTCCTCTCATGAACTGTCCCATAAAACTGTCATTGATGCAAATTTACACAAAAAATAATTAAATGCCACTGAGTGCAAATATTTAATTGTATGATTATTGTCATTATAATGTTGTTTTTTTTTCCCAGTATTATTACAGACTTGAAAATATTGGTGGCATCCATTAGCTGAAAACCCTGACCTTAAAAAGTTTGAAATAATAACTTGCCCTGTTTCTGTGGCACATTTTTATATTTGAGCATTATAATAAATTGTACTGCTTCACCATTAAAATTAGTTGAACAGTGATTGAGCCTCCCATACACCTTGGAGAAAGAAAGCTTTCCCAACAAATGCCCTGAATTTAATCCCCAGTATCGGTGCAAAAGGAACACTTGGTTTCATAAAACATTATCAGTGGTGGGAAGCCTGTGAGGGATCAGGTTGTTGTTGCTCAGAGAGCCTGCGGAAGGAAATTTGATCTGGGTGACCACCTCATACTCAACCTGCTGGGTTTTGCAGGACTTCTAGTGTACGGACTGCAGTAAGACGGGTCCAGCTGACTGGACTTTCTGCCACTTTGATGGAAAAAAGATGACAGAGTGTCAGAATTCAACTCCTTCTTCCAAAATATATTTAGACGTCACCAAGAATAACAAAGAAAAAGTTTCTCAAAATATCAAACTGGGAATAGAGAACAATGTAAAACAAAAACAGACACACACGGGCGTGTTTCTATCACTTCAGAGGACATTATACTGTGTTACATTCATTTCATAGACACTTACTCTAACCATAACCACTGTTTTCCTCAAAGCAACATTTACCATAACCATAAACTAACTTTACCCTGAACCAAGTCTTGATGCGGAAATTTTGTGAATTATCATGGAGACTTACTTTTATCCCCAAAAATAAGTCCAGCCCCAAAAATTTCATGTCAACAGAAATAAATCCCCGAAACCTGAAAAATACCAATCATGGGAAGTAATCAAATACATTAATACAAATATTGTACTTCAGTATAAATGTGAGGTACTTGATCTTTGAGGTAATCAAAGAATAATTTTTGTTTTCAATATGGCAGAGAGAGTGAAGTGAAACCGCTCCTCCATTTGTCAATACGTTAGTTTGTCAGCTCACAGACATCAATCTTATTTCGTTGTGCACAATCAGCAACACCATCCCCTCCCCCCTCCACACACACACACACACACACACACACACACACACACACACACACACACACACACACACACACACACACACACACACACACACACACACACACACACACACACACACACACACACACACACACACTTTTAACATCCTCACACCACACCACTTGACTGTTCTAATTTACGTTTCACTTCATTATACTTCTGCCAGCTTCTCAAACGTAAGGATTTACTGCTTTTTTCCTTTAAATTAATTCAACTTAAATTATTTTGAGGTTTGGAATGTTGGTAAGTGACATAATATATGTCAGTGTTAAACATAGAATACAGCATATAAAAGTCGTATCGAGCCACTCTGCACTGAGTTTACATTTGACATTTAAGTACATTTGCCATTATCTAATGTGAAAGTTTCCCTCTAACTATTTCGGGCATTTCTTGTCACAAGTCTGTATCTCACATCTCGGTGAACATAAGCTCACGTCCAGATACACAAATAGCCTCTGAGGGCTCGTGGTAATGTGCGTCCAATAGCAATGTTGGCCACTGTCACGCCCGATGGAGCCCGTCTCGCCAACCTTCGACAGCGCGAGTGTTAAAGTTAAATGTGTGCTTGACATATCTCGTGTTGTTAAGCGTTCGGCCTGCATGCTCTTATCGGGACACTCGCGTGTCGGAGTGGGTGAGAAAAGACAAACACGCTCCCTCTCTCTCTCTCTCTGTCATGCGTCTGTCACAGCCTCTGGGTTCAAGATCTGGTCTGATAGCAGTCCAGGGCATCATTTGTTACATACTACATGCGTAAGTGGCGTGTGACACGCAGATACCACAGATGCAGTCGCATATTTATGTGTAAGTGTTTGTATTGTGCCCATAAAAAAAATTGTTACAACCAGTGTCGTTTCCTTCAGACTCACAGTGGCTCCATCTTGGTGTGATTGCAGCAATTTGGAGCAAGAAAAGCTCATGTCATTTTGCCCAAAAGGGTCCAGAACGGTACTTTTATAAGTCTTTCTTCCTTTTCTGAGAGGTCAAAGCGAGAAGTAGGGATGGCCGAGCAGTTGCTGTTTGAGGCCTGTACTCCTTCTTCGACTTCGACCTCTCGGTGCAGCCGCCAAAGGCCACCTTGTGAATATCTCCATGACGCCAACAGTTTTGACCAAACAGCAGTGTTGGAATGGAAATAAGAACGACCTGTATAATGCCATCGAGTCTTGCAATCTCTCTGGCAACATGGATTTCCTCTGCAAAACGAGTTGATTGAAATCCTTAAATATTGGAGCAGTTTGCAGTTTTACTGGCATCGGACTGACAGACTGAGCAGGCACAAAGCTCTACATATTCACAAACTCAAATTCTGACATCAATTCAAGCTTCTCACTGTGATGTTATATGTATGAGGCCGCTAAACAGATCCTGCGGTTACTTTCATTTTCATCCATATGCAGCAGCTTTTTCCTTCCCCCCAGACAGCGGCGGTTGTGGACTGGATGCTCTCGTCCAACGCTCCTTCCTCAGCATCCAAAACAGTCGGGACTGATTTCTTAAGCTGTTTTCTTGGCTTCTGCTACAGTTACAACAGCAGAGTGTTTTATGTGAGGTAGTGTGTGCTTGTATTTGGATTTCTGTGTGTGTGTGTGTGTGTGTGTGTGTGTGTGTGTGTGTGTGTGTGTGTGTGTGTGTGTGTGTGTGTGTGTGTGTGTGTGTGTGTGTGTGTGTGTGTGTGTGTGTGTGTGTGTGTGTAAATATGACAACTGAGATGGGGTTATTTTAGAAACAGTTCCTCTGCTCCACTGAGGCTGTCAAGAAGAGAGAAAGGCAGGATGGAACGGCGCAGAGAAAAAAACGCAAAGGAAGAGTGAGAGTGTGTGTGTGTGTGTGTGTGTGTGTGTGTGTGTGTGTGTGTGTGTGTGTGTGTGTGTGTGTGTGTGTGTGTGTGTGTGTGTGTGTGTGTGTGTGTGTGTGTGTGTGTGTGTGTGTGTGAATAGAAGCTCGCTGTATTTACATGGCAAAAGTTCCTTTCTCCTCTTTGAAGTGGGGAGTATCAGTGTCTTAAGGCAACACACAGAGGAAAGGGCAGTTGGCCCTCTCTCTCTCTGTGTGTGTGTGTGTGTGTGTGTGTGTGTGTGTGTGTGTGTGTGTGTGTGTGTGTGTGTGTGTGTGTGTGTGTGTGTGTGTGTGTGTGTGTGTGTGTGTGTGTGTGTGTGTGTGTGTGTGTGATTGGGGGCGAGAGAGGGGGAGGAAAGAGAGAAAACAAAGCATAGGGGAAAAGATGAAGCCATTAATAACTCCTTTATCACAGAGGTCCCTCTTTGCCTTCATCTTCCTCTCATCCTCCCGTCATTCTTCTTCTGCCTCTCTCAATCTCTCCGTCAGCATTTCTTTCACTACTTGTCTCATAGCAGCAGAGTGATGGCGCTTGGTGACTCCAGCCCTCATAAATTTGATAATGAGTCTCTTCATTAGTGTGACACTAGCCCCTCCCACCTTCCTGCGCATGTGTGTGTTAGAGTGTGTTTCTGTGGGGGATGTGTGTGTTTCTCCTGTCTTCACTGTTATCTTCTTCATAGACAAAAAGGCCCAGTCTCCTCAGAGAGGGAAAAGATTACATATAGAAGAAAACATAATAAAACTAAAGAAGGAGGAGAGGGAGTTATGGATGTTGAATTTTCTGTTTTGTCTTTCAGACAGAGCAGACGTTAAATCGGATTTCAGTGAAGCAAAATCCTGCTCTGTCAGTGAATAATCAATGTTTGCATACGTGTTGCTTTATAAATGTTCCATGTTCATTATTTGTAATTGAATTGGTTTACTATTGATGTCATGATTTCATGTATTATTTTATGAACAGTCACGGTTTGCATAGGATGTAATTTGATGTTTGTCAAATTAATTGTTTGTTAAATTATAAGGCTGGAGTCGCACATCTCGAAACATCTGTGAAGTGTTTTTACATTTAAGGATATGTAATTATGTTTCATGAAATGTTTTTATTGTTTTCTTTGAAGCTGTATGTTACAGTATACTTCTCAACTTTTGCGTCTTATCATATCATCTCGTCCAGTTTAACATCTTTTATAGCACTATAGTCACTACCTGCAGGTTGTTACTGAAATCTATCACCGAACACTCTCCCCTCACCCTCCTATCCGCTCCACGTCATCCAAAAAGATCGTCCATAAAAAGTTTGACAGACAGCAAGCGAGACCTGAGGTGATGTTACCATTAGATCACATTTTCGTACCATTTGTCCACTAATGGGCACAAAGACACACCTCTGTTCAACTCCACATGTGTGGACTGGTTTTACAAACTTTTAGATGTCTTGTAATCCTTTTTATTGGAAGTGAGAAGGGAACGGAGAAAGATAGAGTCAGAGGGAGACAGACAGACGGAGACAGAGACGTGGGGAGGTCGCTCCAGGAGCTGGTATCTCCAGATAAAATAATCTGGTTATTCTCAGCAACACCAGGAGGAGACATGCCTTCTTCATGGCGTCGTCCTGTGAGTGTGTGATTGCATGAGTGTGTGTTAATTGCATCCTCAGGGAGAAGATACAGTATGTGAACCCCTTGAATAACTGAAGAGTCAAGTGAGGTGATGCTATGAAATGTCAGCGTCAACTTTATATCCTGGGCAGAAACCCGTACAGTATATGAACTCACACATTGGCACCCCTATCATCATAAATCTACGTATAAATGTTATAATAGCTTGTTTGTTGCATGTGCTGAGTTATATAAACTAAGGAGTTTGATGATTTGATGATTTATGATACTACCAATTACAAAAACCCCGGTTCCCTCTAATTTTCTCTATGTTATAATCTAGAACGAAACCTCTCTGATTGTGGGCCAAACGTTGGTTAACCTCCTGAGGGCCGCAGGACGGATCACTACTGCCACTCAAATGTTTATGAAGGAAAAAAGGACTCCCTGGAAAGTATTAATACTTAGTAGATCATCCTAGTTAATCAAAGTAAACATAATTGCCTCTTTTTAGTTTTCTTCTTTTATGATATAGCCAAATATTTTTTAGGCATCTAAAAACAGTAGGTTTGTCCAATTTTCTAAACCCACAAAGCATCACTAGTTTTCTTTGGTTTTCTCTGAATATATACTTCATATATCATCTCTCTAAACTACATCTTTCTGCTTAAAATAACCCCATATAATATATATCAGCTACAGTAGTGTAGGAATGACAGGTCTTCAATAAATGTACAAACGAGTCTATATTGATTAGTTTTTAAAATTAATTAACTCCAGTGAATCATTATTCTTGAAATCATTTTGAGTGGAGCTGCTCAGTGTTGACTGAGGCTACATCCACACGAATATGTTTAAAACACTTTGGCTAAATTTACTAGCGTCCGCACTACTCCGGTATTTTCTAATCCCTAAGAAAAGAGACTTTTGTGAACATCACTGATCCCGTTTTAGTTGAAAAATTCTGGGCTTATGTTTTAGTCTGGATGGAGGCAAATGGAGACTTTGGAAAAAGATGACGCAGACACCCACAGTCACTTCCTGATTGGGTCTTTTCAGTCACATCTCCTTCCCTGTTCCATCACGTTCCTATCATGAGACCCTTTTTGGACATCAACTTCGACTACCAGTGGTTGACTCAACATGGATAATGAATTTCAAACATTACAGATCTTGTAGTCTATGCTTGCATCTGTTATGGAGAAAACAAAATTCTGCATTTTATGATGCTACTACTGCTTCCATGCACAGGAAAAGCATTATTATTAAATGAGAGCACCGATGTCAGGTCAGCCGTACCAACGGCATGTTACTGCCTTGGTAAAGAAGCAATAAACTGTAGTAATGACTGTAAATCGTTTAATTGGGCTGAAAAAAGGGATTCAAATTGGCAAAGTGATTTATAATTCCTCGTATTCACTTCTACTAGCTACTTTACACTGTCTATATCCAATGTCTTTCCTTCCTAGGAGCGAGATCTTCCTCAGTTGCTCTAACAAGTGGTGTGATTAAAGACGATGTAAAGCTTGCCCTTTTATTCTTTATGTTCGGGGTTATAGGACTCTTCAAAAAAGAAGACCCAATGACAGTCTAGATTTATAATACTGAAAATAAAATGTATCTGGCCTCTTCAGCATTCATCATGTGACATTCTTTTCGGTCCTGCTCAAATATCCTACCACTGACACATTTTCAGGACTTACTGACTGGATTCAATGACATTAATTTGATATAAAGACTTCATTTCAAGGTTTCAACCCAGGATCAAAATGACACCTTGGCTGCAATTGTCACATGGACACTAACCAGCAAAAAAAAAAGGGCCTGTGACTTATTTTGGGTGCTGAGCCATAGCTTTAAGTAACCACTGTCATTGACAGCATTCAATAAGTCTATTTCCAACTGTTTTAGTGGTTCAATTTTCACTGGCCCATTGCAAACAGATTGTGGGGTTAAAGCCAGGAAAATAGTCATAGGTTGAAGTTGCATCCAACCGTTCAGAGTGCAGAACTTTTGATGAAGGGTCAGACTCTTTAATATGCTACTTCTGTTGACATAAATTATAAATTCAAAAGATTTTGTTACTCTTTCAGTAAAAAAAAAAAAAAAAAAAATATGGCAGCAGCAAGAAAGCAAAAAATGAGTGTTATAAATTACTTCTAATAGTCTATCGTCCATTTTATATCCACACAAATGTCTCTGCAACTGAGGATGTTCTCATGTAACCCTTCCTGAGAGATAATGCAGTAAAGAAAAAAAGACAAAAAAAGATAAGAACAAGAATACTGTTAAATATTTTGTGCTTTAAGTTTTCTCTGAAACTCATCGAATTTTCTCCAAAAGGCCTCGACTGGGAGTCTGTGAGAGGTATGTGGGCTTTATGCCGCCCCTCCATTTGTCTGTGGGTCTACAGCAAAGAGTACGTGTCTACAAATGTGTGTGTGGGTGAAGAATGACTGGTTTTATCATCAGATTGCTTAAAATGCTCCACTCCAACTGTGATGATGTCATAACCTAATCCTAACCAACCCATCAACATCTGGCCAATCACAACTCACTCACCACTAGCTATCACCATCATCATCATCATCATCATCATCATTTCATGTGATCAGTATTGTCTTGGACTGCACATTCCTCGAGGTACAGCAGCTTTGCTGGAAAACGGTTTGATGTTGTGGGGGAAGTATGAAGGATGGACTATAAAAGAAATCCTACAGCTTTATATCTGCAGACAGGAAAAATAGAAGTGTACCGAGCAAACTGCTGCTCCTGGAACTGAAATATGTTGAAACTGTCCTGATGGGAGTTAAAGTGTTTTTAATCACCCGGTGTGGCTGAGTTCAGGGCGTCAGGCAGTTGAAACACAGCAGAGTCAAAGATAAGTCAGCATTATCATTAAATGCCTTTGAAAGCCACGTCACAACTTGGCTGGTCCTTACGGAGCCCCAAAGTGTTCAATATTAAATAAATAAAGAAGAAATTAAGGAAGGAAGAATTAAAATGAGTGAAGATATTTTCTAAAAAGCTCAAAATCTTCCCTCTGATGCTGAGCAACAACACAAGGCAGCATGTGCAGTCATGAGTTATATCTAAGTGTATGTTAGTGTTTGTCTCACAACAACAGCTTGGAGTTAGTTGATTCAGAATAATTACTTTGAATTCATACATTGTAGTAGCTCCCGCTAACAGCACCCGACAGACTCATTTTTTGAAGCTAACTGGATAATTCTGCTGCAGTTATTTTTTTAAGCGATGGCGGCAGGTATAAAAGGGGTAAAAAATAAAAAATAAAAAAAATAAAAAGTTGTAACGAAAGAAAGGAAAGAACTTTTCTCCATCTTTTTCATTTTATACCGCTTATGTGAGGTCGGGTTGTGATGGTAGTAGGTCGAGCAGGTGAGCCTAGACGGGTTCTCCAAACAGTAGGACGTACCCAGAAAACCTCCAGTGGAAGGAGCCCTGGATGTATCCTAATCAGATGTACGAGTATGTAATAATATGTGGAGAACTCATTCACATTCTTTCCATCAGAGACTGTGAAGACGTGTCACGAACCTTTCGACCATGTAAGGGTTAAGTGCTTTCGCATGGCTATAAAAATTGAGCAATTACATCTGCTGGGTGTGTGTCAGTGTCTCGGTGAAACACACAGGTATCTCACTAACACTTGCACATTGAATGCCCATAAAAACTGAAGGTGAAAATTCATTTTTTCCTACGTCCTGGGTTTCTCCTGGTTTCTCCATCATGAAGCTGATCAGAAGTGGCACGTACAAATATGACACACACGTTCTCTTGTTTCCTCACACACACACACACACACACACGCACACGCACGCACACACACACACACACACACACACACATAAACCACAGGCCCTAACAGACTTATAAGTGCTTGTCCTTAAGCATTAAAACACACGGAGGCCCCCAGGATGGACAGAGGGGGGCCACTGGTCAGCCAAGATCCAGAAGAAGAGACAAGACCGGACGTTTACAAACCTATTATTATATTATTATCATCATTATACCCCCATAATACCAAGTACCTACCATGACACCCTTTAACCAGCTGCATCCTCTCAGCATTCATCACTTCCTGTTTGCTATCTGACAACATTTCTCAGGTTTCACATTATAGCCCATTCAGAAGTATAAAGTCAGTTAATGATGGTAGTTATCTTTGCAGTTACTGTTAAATGTCTTTCGAAACAACATTTCAGTGTCAAAAACCTGAAATTAATAATACAAAAAAACTTTAAAAAAATAAAGCCCGAGAGATATATTTGTCCTCAAATATTCCCGCTTTATTGACAAAAGATGAAAGGACAGATGTTAACTAGAATCTGGAAACAATGATGCATTTTGAGAAAGAGGCTTATGTGCTTTTCTTTTTCCAAAAGTAATATGAGGACATTGTTATGAATGTCATGTCCGTATTTAGAGCTGCAGTCACTTTGGTCGATCTAAAAAAGTCGATCTAAAAAAACGAAGTAGAGGGAAAGAGCTAGCCTGGCCTCGTTCACGGCTCACTAATTAACGTTTTATATCAGCTTGTTTAGTCGGTACAGAAACAGAAACGTTACAGGCTAGAAATATTTATTGACAAACAACAGCCAGACCATCACCCCCTCAAACATGGCAAGGGTGTGCAAGCAGCTAAATACGGTCCATATTTACAATTATTGCATCCTCTAGTGGCTGTAGAAATCATGAAGGTCACAAAGGAGGAAGTCAGCTGAATGACTCATGACAGTCTGGGTCGGGAGGAAGTAGAACTATCGATCTCTTTTTGTGTCCCGTGTGAAAACAAAAGCCAACGTTTACATAATTTAACTTGCATAAGTTATCGCACATAATTGTATTTAACTTATGTTACGTAACACAAATGCATTTCTTAACCAAAGCCATGATCTTTGCCTGAATCTGTCCAAACTGCATGACCACATGTTCATTATTGTTACCATGACGACGAAAACCTAGTGCGCCCGTCGGTGGTATGTCTCCAACGGCCGTATATTGTAGACCTTTTTTTGTTCAGGTATGGGAAGGAGTCACCAGAGATACAACGACTTTGTCATTTCGCTATGAGAACGTGTTGACTCGACTGTTTGGCCGTGACTGAATGCAGCATCGCAGTCTTCTTGTCAAAGACCTGAACAGAAACCTAAACCAGAACCTGCAGCACTGTGACGTGCATGAAACGGGGGGAAGCTAGACCCTTTGAGAAGAAGTGTTTTTAAGTTATGTTCCTTGATCAACATCAGCACCCGAGTTACGCACATTTTTGTTACGTATGGTTTGTGTTTGTGATGTCACCATGAACTCGAGCGGAGAGCACGAATCAAATGTTGTGTCGAAATGGGGAAATCATCAAAAGAGACCCCTAAAATGCGAAGCGTTTTGAGTGGCATTCGTGTTTAAGAAGACAGAAGAACGTGCATCAGCTGGGTTTTCTTTGGGGGGGGGGGTTGTGCACCGTGAATTCGTCCCCCAGGGTTGGACCGTCAACATCCAGTTCAACTGTGATGTTCTGAGGCCCAAACATTTAATGCGCACTCTCTGCTTAAGTTTCCGGTCCACGGGGACGAATGCGCACGTCTGTGGCCACAAAAACATGTATAAGTCTGGTGCTGATGTTGTTAAAGCAACGTAACTTTGAATACTTCCTCACGAAGGTTGGCGCTTCGCCCGGCTGTGTGCACGTCACTGTGGTGCGCTCGGTCCACGTGCAACAGGAGCAGACTTGGGTCTTTGGGGTCGCCTGTTCTATTTCACAAATTGTCTTAAAAAAAATGTATATACATCAAATTAACATGCACTCTAGTAATTAGTGTGTTATGGGGCTGTTTGCTTCTTTAAATCCCTCCCTGCCTGTAGTCTTACTTCTGAGTCCAACCATATCCAAACTCAAGGTAAACGTATATAAAGCACTGACATAAACGTCGTATCAATCTTCTCATCTAACTCTGCTAAACAATTCCTTTCCTGTTACTGACACAGACGGGTGTATCCGCCCGTGTTCAAGGTGGTGATGCATGCAGAGGAATGCACATAGACATTTTGTGAAACTCCTGGGAAACAAAAATCCACAAAATAAACAGAATTGAAGTCGACACAACTACAAAGTGGAAATCATCACACTGGCTGAACCACATGAAACAATAACTATTAAGTCATTCTCCTGCTCTCTTAAAGTCCATAATATGTTGAGTCTGTTAATTGCTTCCTCACTTGGTAAGGACATGGCTGAAATGTGCTGACAATCAAAATAGCATTTGGTTTATTTTCTCTCCTCATGGTTACCCTGTATACATGAGCATAAAACATGAAATGCAACTCATGGCACTGGCCTGAAAACCTTGCCAAGCAATGACTGTGTGTGTGTGTGTGTGTGTGTGTGTGTGTGTGTGTGTGTGTGTGTGTGTGTGTGTGTGTGTGTGTGTGTGTGTGTGTGTGTGTGTGTGTGTGTGTGTGTGTGTGTGCGTGCGCGCGCGTGCGCCTTTACCCCATTGGGCTTCAGATTTATCTTGATCGTTTCCTTCCACGTCTCTTCAAAAAGTTTTCATGTTTCTCGAGGGTGAAACTTTATGTCGACTGTGGTCTCGGGGTTTGGTTATTTTTGAAAGCAAATGCGGAGGAAATATCCCAAACATTTTAACGGCCCTTCTTCAAAGGAAGTCAACTCTCTGTTGAATTTAATTAACAGACAGAATTGAGATTGGCCTTAAATAGCTTTGGCTTTTTATTGTGCTTTTCAAAACTAAAACATAAAACCACATTTAGCAGTCATCAAGTCTGCGAATCACCACCGCGGTTTATTTAAGTACGAAATTAGGCTAAAATGGGAGAAATCTTTATAAACATAGTGGGACATTTCTGGGACAAGCTTGACTTGACTGCAGGCATTCACACCCAAGATACTCCCTGCAGTTTGTAACAGCTTACATTACTAAGAAAAATATGGAAATGAAAGAATTACATATAACATTGCTCTAATATAGTGCTCTTTAAAGAACAACATAACAACCTTTAAAGTTTTTATGAGTATTTTAGTATTAGATTGGATACAGACTAGAGTGGATACTTTAACCCTTAAACTACCAGTGCACTCTATATGTCCTGTACATTTTAACTTTTGAGCTGCAAAAAACAACTTCAGTTCAATGCATTTTTCTTCAGATTATCAAACAGATTCTATATCAAATAGTAAAATCGAAATCACAAGATTTAGAGATATACACATCAAGGATAGATGTTTAAGCAAATCTTGTAATATTCTCAATCCTATTAATCTAGGCTACATATGATACAAATACAAGGCAGAGCATGTGTAGCTGCTTCACCTCTCTCCTGGTCAACATGAGAAAGAGCTCCCCCCTGAGGCCAGTCGCAGTGCTGCACCGCCTCCCCCCCTCCCCTCCCCCCCGGAGAGACGGGACAAAAGGAAGGAGTGCTCCAGATGTGGAGGGCAGAGAGGTACAAGGGCAGGTAAAGTGACAGCACTTGTACACGTGTGTGATGTCTTCATTGGTCCAGTGTGTGTATGTGTGCACGTGTGTGTGATGTCTTCATGTTGGTCCCAGAGGAGTGGAGATTTTAACAGAGCATGGATCACAATTACTGTTCCTTAGAGGGAGAACAGCAAAAGGGGACCTGAAAGCTCTCTCTCTCTCTCTCTCACACACACACACACACGCACACACACACACACACACACACACACACACACACACACACACACACACACACACACACACACAGCTATACATCTGCTTTGTTCCTTAAGTCCAGCAGCTGAAATTCCCATCAGAACTGTTACATCGTAAAGCCCCATCATCATCATCGCTGCCTCTCTTTTAGGTTCCCTCCTTTGTTCCTCTGCCTCTCTCTCCATTCCTTCGTCCACAGGTCACACACTGTTCTCTTACAGTATTTATTAAACAGAACGGTGTTTACTTTCATTTTTAAAACCAAGCCGTCGAGTCACGGCAAATACAAGTTCGTGACAACGGGAGGTTTTCAGCAGTCTGTGTCTGTGTGTCAGCAGGCCTCAGCAATTTTATTCTTCAACATGCAAATCTCTCTCGAATAACAATGTAATCTATACAATGGTATAAGTGTGTGTTGACAGCTTAAAACATGGAAATGTACACACTAAGACACGCTCAAATCTTTTTACAGCCGCACTCGAGGCCTTGCACGCGGCTGTTCAGGGTGTCGCAGAGGTGACGGCAGTGACGACTAAAGCAGAAGTCACATCGGTCGGTGACACGAGGACACGCGTGAAATGAGCCACCTCGGAGGCAACATCTTGCCAGCTCATTACATTCACTTGGCCGGTGGCCTTTAACACCGAACACCACCTAGAGAGCTGCGCTGCCCTCCCACACTGCGACGTCATCTCCCAACGAGCCGGATAAACCAACAAACCAACGGCACGACCTGGGAGAACAGTTCTGCCAGACATGAAACCGACGATGCACTCGACGCCCGCGTCCTCAACAACAAACTGTTTCAGGAATCAAGTTATTTAAAATGTCTCACTTTGTCACGAAGGCCGGTCTACGTATAGTTGACAGTGTGGCTCACAGCAGGTCGTGTTGTCAATGGCTTTGTTCCTTTTGCACTCGTCAAACAGTTTACTGCCTCCAACTAAAATAGAGATGACGCTATCGGCATTCGAAGGTCTTCCATGCGACTCCCTACAGCGTGCCGCCATCCGCGGGTCACAGGTCAGTGTTTCGGGCCCGCTGACATTCTGCTGACTACTCCCTCAACCAATCATCAATCAGCTTCCATTGGCGGGCTTCGTAACTGCAGCGACCAGCTCTGTCAGCAGTTGGCTGAAGGGCAAAGGAGAGCACTTAGTGTGTGTGTGTGTGTGTGTGTGTGTGTGTGTGTGTGTGTGTGTGTGTGTGTGTGTGTGTGTGTGTGTGTGTGTGTGTGTGTGTGTGTGTGTGTGTGTGTGTGTGCGTGTGTGCGCGCGCACATTCCAGCCCCTGAAGTGGTGTGAGGGTCAGAGGTCAGCCGTATGCAGCAGCTCACCAGCTCTCCTGGTGGGGGGGTGGGGGGTGGGGGGGGAGGATTGTCACAGGCACACACTCACTCACACACTTGTTGACCACTTACTCTATATAAGTGACACAAGTGAGTGTTAAAGATGGAGCGACGGTAACATGAAAAGAATCCACTCAGTAGCATAAAGACAGAAACTGTCTGCTCGTAGACCGTGTTGACAGCAACCAGCAGTGTGTTCAGGATGTCAGATGTGGCGATGGTCTCCTCACAGGAAGGGGGCTGTGGGTTCGAACCTCAGCTGGGAGATTTGTATGTTCAACCTGTACCTCCTCCCAGAGTCCAAAGTCATGCATGTTCGATTAATTGGCGATTCTAAATTGGCGGTAGGTGTGTGTGTGTGTGTGTGTGTGTGTGTGTGTGTGTGTGTGTGTGTGTGTGTGTGTGTGTGTGTGTGTGTGTGTGTGTGTGTGTGTGTGTGTGTGTGTGTGTGTGTGTGAGTGGTTGTCGGTCTCTCTGTGTTGGCCAGTCCAGAGTGTACGAACCTCGTCCCCGTTCATGATAAAGTGGGTCTAGATAACGGATGGATTATTTCCCTTGTTTTTACAGCACCTGGTACTGATGTGTTCCCGCCGCCAAAATGTGGCAGTAATGCACCGGAAAGCTGTTTTCCAAATGCCAGTAAACAACAAAGGGAGGAAGAAACATGTTACTCTCAGGCTCCGGTAAATCGTGAGTCGAGCTGTGGGATTAGATGCTACTGAACAAACTGCAGAAAAAATGCAAAGACGACTGCAAAAGCCAAAAAGTTCTGTGTGGAGCTCCTTCAAAAAAAAAAAAAAAAATATGAAAATGAGGTGCAGTGCAAAATCTACGGGTAAAGCTAGCATATAATAGTTCTGCCACAGCTATGGAGACATTTGAGAGCCAATCACAGAGCAAACGGTCCATCAGCAAATCAATAGTGTATGGCTAGCTTTGCTATCAGACTAAGTAAGTTTGATGTTGGAGAGGAGTCAGGAAATCGTGTCTGTATGATAATTCTGGAGACTGAAGTCAAACCAACTCGCTCCCAAAAGTTTTTGACTCACAACGAAAGAGGTCTGATTTACAATGACAACTTTTTGTAACACAATAAAGAGGCTACTTTCATGGACAAAATTCATAAGTCTGTGAAAAAAACAAGGATAATAGATTGTTTATTTTTAATTATTATTATTATTATTTGCAAACCAAATAATTCTATTCTTAGTTTATATATTTGTAAAAAGACACAAAATAAAGGTGAGGTTTTTGAGGTGTAATGATGTTTGTTAGCCAGTGATATGGTGCGAGTGAGTCTCTCAGGGTCCGTCTTCAAATATACTATACAATATTACTATTATTAGTAATAATAGCTGGCTAGTCCCCAACCAATTTCGAATATTGGTTTGGTTTGAAATGCCCATCCCTACTTTTTATAAGTTCACACAGTTTATTTCTCCGTATGCCAAAAGAAGTAAAGATATGATTTTCGATTCAACCAGAAGTCTGACGTTTCAGTTAAAAGACTACACAAGAGTCTCCTACCCACGACCGACTCCGCGCCCTGAACTCTTCTGTTTAACTCTGAGCAGACGACCGTCAGTAAGTGCTTTTAGCAAAAACACGTAGAAGCCCCGGAGTGAAAATGTCCACCTGCGCCTTGTTCACTCTCGCTGCCCTCTCACTCGGTTGACTTTTGTTCACTTTCCTTGAGCGCGCACACACAACCCGAGCTCTCCCCGACACACGGTGCACGCCCACATACAGCCGGCTCCCCTCCGCTCGGCTTTAAAGCATTGCCTATCCAAACAGGAAAGTGGCCTCTGCCCCTGCAGCAGTCGAGGGCACAGCAGTGGAGATTTCATTAGTCACAGCTAACAGGCAAATTATCCGCTTCAGCGCACCTGTAAAATTTTACTGTGTGTCAATCTCACACAATCACAGACGCAGCTTATAGGTGTGGGTGGGCGGGTTTGTGGACCTGCGGGTCTGTGGGTGGGTGTGAAGGGCCGGGTGTGGAACAAACCCGTCTGCTTCTCTGTTAATACGTGGGCTGTGTCAATCAGGCCTCTGTGGGCGTGTGCATGTTTTATGTGCAATATAGTACGAGTGGCAATCAAAAGCCAAAAGTTATTTCTTCTTGGAGGTGAAGGAAACTTAAAATCAGGAATTTGCAATTAAACAGGAGTTAATTGTGTTTGCGGTCTTCCCGTCAGCTTTTGGTAATATCATAAATTACTGCCATATTGTTTTTGACTTTCATTTCATCATCTTTATTTTTGGTACAATGAAATATGTTAAAACAGGCGAGTTGTGTTTTATCACACAAAGAAACGGATCTAAAGACACATCGTTGATGTGCAATTCATTCATGTCATTAGTTTAATTAGTGTTAATAGTAGAACATAACTGAAGTAAGTGTTCAAGAAAAAAAAAAGATCATTTAGCTGATATGGAGTCATTTTCCTGTCAACAAACAAACAAAAACAAACGAGAAAAAAACAAATCCATCCCGTACACAGTGTGGTTTGCAAATGAAAAATAGCACTAACAAACTAACGAAACATGTTTTACAAATGCCCCATGATTCACTGTCGGCAGAACAACAGCAAATCTAAATCCACTCGTAGCACCACCAGCTGTTGTGGAGGGTTAATTACAAAAGACAATTTTGAGAAAAGTTTCAGCAAAATCACGGCAGAAAGACGGTGTCAAAAGTCACAATTGTTTTTGTCTTTGTAGGATTTGTACTTGTAGGACACCCTATATTTTTTTTCATTTCTGAAGCAAGACGAATTTGAAATATGTTTGATGGGTTAATTTTGTATTTGCAACAACAACAACAAAAAACTTAGTATATTAATGGTGTTTTGTATTTGCAAACCAGTTTTTTCACAAATTGAAGTGAATTTGTAAAAACATGTTTCGTGTGTTTGTTAGGTTTTGGCATGAAATTATCTTCACAGTTGGACTTTTCACGACTACATTTCGAATAACGAGACATAAAAATTGATCAGGCATTATGCAGTAGTGCAGGATGGGGTGCAGCGGAAATGTTTGAGTTTTCCAGACTGTAAGTATTTGCATAATTGTTTCACTTTTTCTCAGAATTCTATGACTTTGTTTTTGGATGTTTTTTTGGTGAACTACATCCCTGACCTTTCTGTTTATAAGGTTTACCAGAGATTGGCATCTGTTGGTGAATCCTCCGGGGTTCTGCTCATAAAGCTTTCTCTTGATCATCGACAAGGAAACATGTGCACCTACATCCTGGAGAGCATTCCTGACTCGCTGTGCAGACAAAAAGGGATTCATCCGCACTATGCAAAAGGTTTTCAGCTCGTCTTTAAGACTTGTGTTCCTCAGCCTGCTTGGTCATTTTCTAGTTGTCGTGTGCTTTAATCAATTTTTTTTCTATCCTCTTCTTCACCTGCATGGTTACCATTTTATTCCTCATAATGACAGACAACTCCACCTCAATCTAAATGGAAACATTCAATCAACTCAGAGTCCCGCGGGAGCTCTTTTAAATCCAAAATTAAATCTTAAATTAATGTTGAAATTACATAAACGGAAACATTTAGAAACCACATGGTCTTTTACTTCAGAACCCTTTACAAATTTACAAATATTTGTTAATAGGCTAATATCGCTCATGCAGTTCTTTCAATGTTGATATAAACCTACTCAAATTAAAGCTGAGACTTGGCACTTCAATGATGGATCCATTATTGTATTTCAAACTGAAATGTGCTGAAAGAGCAGAGCACGAAGAACAAAACCATGAAGCTCTCCCAATACCAACAGCCTGGACTGCACATACAGTATATAGATGAATCACCTGTCTTTTACATTGTCAAGAAAGTTAAATACAGCAACAATAAATTCTTCTGGTCTGACTTGATGCCCTTTGACACTCTTTTAATTGGATAAGAGGGAGAGGAGGAAAAAAGAGAAGATTGCATTAATCAAATAGGCCATTCAGCTGTCTGAGGGTTTAAGGTTTCTGTGTTTAAAATAGCCTCAAACAGGCGGATGAAGGAAGGCTACTGATGTGTGTGTGTGTGTTTGTGTGCGAAGAGTCTTTGAGGTTGAGGGAAATTCTCACCATTTTACAGCGAGCGCCAAAAAACCCGCATCCTGCCCATGAATAGAGCTGGAGACCCACAAAAAAATCTCAGCCTCACACACACACACACACACACACACACACACACACACACACACACACACACACACACACACACACACACACACCGGTACCCCCTGTCTGGCAGCCTCTTTGTAGCCGTGTTGTGATTGTATCAGATGCGGCGCGATGGAGGTTTGAAGTATGGGGGTGTTGGTCGGGGCATGTGTGAATTTGTAATGTGCTTATGCTTGGAAACCGCAAGGACAGGAGATAGGGGATCCAAAGCTGTGTTATACCCTCTCTCCCCCCCACACACACACACACACACACACACACACACACACACACACATGCTGTAGGGAGTGGAACTCTAGCTCCCTGAACTCCTTTCATCCTCCTGAAGGTGGAAGTGAGTGCAGGGTTTCCTGGAGTCACAGCGAGATGCAGCACTTTATATCCTCTTTAATACTACTGCCTGCTGCCTGCTGTGTGTGTGTGTGTGTGTGTGTGTGTGTGTGTGTGTGTGTGTGTGTGTGTGTGTGTGTGTGTGTGTGTGTGTGTGTGTGTGTGTGTGTGTGTGTGTGTGTGTGTGTGTGTGTGTGTGTGTGTGCGTGTGTCTTCACTTGGTTCAAAGGCTCCGAGTGCACGGTGTTGAGGTGAGCTATCAGTGTGTGATCTCCCGAGCTATATGTAAAGCACATCACAGTCTGAATTGTTGCATTAGACCATACGGCACCTTTACAGAACGGAGCGTGAACAGACGGGAGTTTTAAAGATTTACTTTGCTGCACTCGACACATGTTGCTGATTTCACGTCATGGATTTGAGTTATTCTGGGTGTCCCTGCGCCTCATAATGTACAAGACTACGACTGCTTTTTAAGATCACATTGCTGAGCCTCCATGTGTGGTGGTGGCTGAGGTCCTGGAAGGTCACTGGAAGCTAAAAGGACAAGCAGCAAATGGTGTCACCTCCCGTAGCGGCAGGTTAGAGGTCAAAGGGGAACCGTACCGGGCTGCTGGACTGGACTAAGTCAACATACCTGCAGCACACTGCACTGGCACATAAAAGCCACAGTATTTTGTCATATTAATATATATATATATATATATATATATGTATATATATTTAATGATATTAAAACACAATAACGTAAAAGGATGTTATAACATTTATATCGTTTATGTCATTTAAAAACATGCTGTTTGTTTTTTCACAACTTTCTTGAATATTAATTTGACCTGTTCTTCATTGGAAAACAACCAACACATTTATTGACTGTAAAACATCTGTTGGTCTCAATTATTACAAATTATTATGGCATAATGTGATGTAAAATAGGTTATTTGAACAACAATAATCAAGTGTAGCTGCAATCAGAAGCTGAAATGTTTTCTTAGTTTACATTAGGTTGATAAACTAGTGTAAAATCTGTTGAATTGTACGAGGAAAATATGCAACAAGCCATTGCTACTTTACTTTTGAACTCGACTTTAGTTCAGCCATGAATCCTGAGTGTCTGCTGGGTTGAGTCAGTTTCAAATGATGGACTGCTAAGATCATTTACTTTCAGATTCCTCCGTCTCCGTAAATCTTTCTCTTTTGAGGCTCGTTACCGAAGTCAATGAGCAAAAACATTTCGAGCGAAAGCTTGTGGCTCTCGACTTTCTTTGTGCACATCTTACCGAAGCTTTTCTTTTGTCCTTTGGACGCTTTCCGTCGCACAAGTTTGAGAGGCAGACTTGCTGACTTTGGTGATTTTATGTGAGCAGTGGACCGTGACACACCCACAGCCACACACTATGCACACTTAAACATATGGGTGTGCCCCTGAAGCTAGGGGCACGCCAACTCCACTGATCTGCTAACTTCAGATTTACTGCTGTTGTTGGGGGTTCTTGACTTGTGATGTGGCACTGACAGGGTCACATCTTCACTTACGTTTGACCACCATAGTGCCGCCATCTGTGTTACACATCTAACATGTCTCAGTCTGAGAAGATTAGTGTGTATAAAACAGCCAAACGGTGATACACACTGGATTTGGTGGGCTGATGAAGGCAACGAGCGTTTGTGGTCTTTGCTTCTTACCATGACCAGTTTACAAGAAGGATATATGTACATTTGTATTACATGCAGTTTAGACATCTTCCTTTTGAAATGTTATGATGGTTGTATCAGAACTTTAAGGAATATTACAAATGAGTGAATTGGTACAAAATAACGCTCAGGCTCCCACATCTACCTTGTTTGGTCCAGACCTTCAGACGTTTCAGGTTGGTCCAAATCAAAATAGCAGGTGTGAGAGGTGCCTCGGACCACCTGACAGAACAAAGGGAAAAAAATTTGGTCCGACTAAAAGAGGTGGTCTCAGTCTGAATCCTGCTGAACCATGGTTTGGTCAATCCCTTTCTCGACGGTTTGGACTTTCGAACCAGTTATAGGAAGCTGAGACAGGCTGTCAACAGAAGGGAGAGAAGTCAAATTGAGCCACATAGCTCACTGGAAGAGGAGGAGTCAAACATTTAATTGTAATTTGGTCCGACAAAGAAATTACAAGTCAACTTGAAAAAAATACTCATGAAAAAATAATAAAAACTTCTGAAAGGAAATGCCGTGAAAATAATAGTATTGTGGCAATGAAATGAATGTGATGATTTTTCTCCATTCAAACAGGAAACACTAATGGATGAACAGACGCTGACGTCAGATGTACGCTCATCATTACCGATCGCAAACCAATCAAAGACCAGTAAATGGAGAAGCAGCTCCTGAAGGTGATGATGACAGGACGTCATGCAAAGTTCTTTAGTGCGCTCACAAAATTGCAATATGAAACCCAAACTAACCGGATCAAATGTATAAAATGCAACAAAAACACAAACCTTGGTCCGGACTTTCAGGTGTATAAACACCTTAAGTCTCAACATCACCCGTGGACGAGTCAACTGGTCGACTATCTCGTTATTCAGAGCAATTCACACTGAGGGTTTCTATCATCTCTCTCTGGCAAAGAGACATTGTTTTTTTTATTTTGGATTATGGATTGAACCAATTGTCATAATGTTTAGTAAAAGTATGTTGCAGTGTTCCATTGTTATTTAGTTATTACAGACGTCAGTGTGATTTTGAATGTGTTCTTATCTCAACAACAAAACTCTACAGTACAAATTAACTGCAGCTTTCTATCCCTGAGAGGTACATACTATGGTCACACGCTGAAGGCCCCACACACACACACACACACACACACACACACACACACACGATTTCCTGTTGCACCATGTGCTTGTGGCAGTGTGAGGGTAGCTCCTGGCACAGTGTTAAAGCTGGACGACACGATGGGAAGGAGGAGAGTGTTTACACACTTGCACCAACACACACACACACACACACACACACACACACACACACACACACACACACACACACACACACACACACACACACACACACACACACACACACACACACACACACACACACACACTGCCAGGTCCAGCTCCCGTCTCCTTCTTCATATAATATATCAAAGCATCTCTGGGTGTCTATGGATCTCCGAAAATCCGCCCTCACTTCCTAAACCGACATACTCTCTTTATCTGTCTCTCTCTCTCTCTCTCTCTCTCTCACACACACACACACACACACACACACACACACACACACACACACACACACACACACACACACACACACACACGCACGCGCGCGGTGATGAAGGATGGTAACTCTCCTCTCTCCGGTCTCCAGCTGATTTACACACACTATCCCTGACAAAGCACCTGGAATAACACCTCGAACACATATACACACATTGGCACACACACAAAGAGGCCGGAGTCGCCGCACTGTTGCTGTGCCAAGATAATCACCGCACAAAAACCACACAACTGGACTGTTGTGTTAGAGATGACTGTTATCACTCTGCTGGCGATTAAAACGGTATGTATGCTTTCTAATTTCTCAGTTAGGGACATCTTAACAAATGTTCTCCTCATCACTCTATGACCAGATAATGGTAATGGTAATGGTCGAGCTGTGGATTTTTGTTTTGTAGATTCTCGACCACGTCAGCGATTTTACTGTCACGGAAAATTCTATGAGCTTACATTATTCAGCTGACCTTAGTTTCACTTGCTCCTTAACATGACTTCTGTCTCTGCCAAAATGGCAGACAAGAGGCCTCAGAGGGCAAGTCTGAGCTGGAGGACGCAGTGGAACAAATGGAGCAGCGAGAAAAAAAGAGCAAAAGCCAGAAATAGAGTTAAAGTGTCCTTTTTAAAATTGTGTAGCAGAATCTGCATCTAAAGGTTTTGCTCGCTGTGTTTCTGTGCTCATAAGAGTGAGTAACGACACTTATCTGTGAAGATAAAGTCCATATCTGTCCACTTCCTGGTCAGACAAGTAGGAGGAGGAGGAAGAAGAAGATAAGAGGATAAAAACAGTAGAGCCATTCATAGAGCGTTGGGGAATGTGGAGTTTTGTACGGGGAGGAAGAGTGTGTGTTTATCTGAGAAAGAGACGGAGCAAACGGAACTTCACGATCAACCAAAAATAATAGAAAGGTACCAAAATAAAATATATTTTGAAAGCGTGAGCCTGTTTGATCTATATGTAGATACATATACAGTGTGCCATGCGTGTGGTCTCGTCCTCTCATCCTGTTTAGGAAAGCGAGACCCCCGTTTCCTTTGGCTCTGAACCCTCTGTTGTGATTACATTACATCGCCACCCCCAACTCCATATGTCTCCCATATTAAACCCTCTTCAGGCCCGGTCCACGTGAACAGGGTTGAACCGTTGAGTCTCTCTTCTAGCTGTCGTTCATTAAGGGTTAGGAAAACACATGACGGATACAATATTGCTTTGCTATCAGTTCAGGTGACCATGCAGATGTATTATAGTGTGAAATGATAATTCCACATATTTGCTGAACACAAAGTTTGGTTTTCCATGTTTCCCTCGCTCCCAGTTTTAACTACGATACTTTAATTACTTCATACTTTGAGCTGTGATGTTTATCTCTATTTCAAGGAATAGTTCGGTGTTTTGGAAACTATTTTTTTGGTTAACGGTTAGGTGAAGTGACTCACCTGGAGTGGCTATTTCTCAGATAACTCCCTTGCTTACTTACTCACTGTTCACTCATTGGTGAGCGGGAAATTGAGATTTTGGATACTTACTAATCGTCCGCATCTGTAAAATGAGGTGCAACTGAAAAAAGTCATGTCCACAATGTACATATTTACAAACCACAGAATTTAGATACAGCAATATAATGGCGAACAGTAAATGCAGTGTACTATATCAGTCCAGTCTCACATCAAAATGTGTAATAACTTTATTCATCCACAGCAAAAAATGTATTAGTTCCCTTGTAGGGAAGATGTTAGCGGTGGCTGGATGAATCAAACACTGGACTTTCAGCTGGGAGAGTGATGTCCACGTCCAAGAGAGAAAAAGTCCACATGAATTTAAAGACGTATTGAATTTGCCTAACATACATAATGTAACTTAGGTTATCTGCATAGCGCTACTACTAAGGCGCCTGGTGTGTCTGTCTGAGATGCCAGCGGGTTTTTGTTGGACAGTGAACTGATGTGGACTCAAGCTGATAGAAATAAAATACACCAGATCAAGAAATCTCACAATTTGAAAGCCCTTATTTTGAGTTTTAAGCTGTGGAACAATGCAGCTGTTACACATTGTGAGACTGGGTTATCGATATATCCAATCAATCAATCAAAACTTATTTATAGAACATTACTTTGTGTTTCTGTGGTTCGTGTTTTCCAAAACAACCAGTTTTTATGTGAAGCGAAGACAATCACATGTACATTATGCACAAACATGAGCAGGACTGATCTTTTCATTTGACGCCATCTCTTAGAAACGAGGTGAAAAAGATAATTTCCCAAAATGTTGGCACTATTTTGTTAAAGGAAATACAAAAAAAACACACACAAAAAAGGCTTCTAGATACACAGTAACATCTTTGTCTTGTCAAACTATCATTTCACAGGCAGTAAAAGAAGGAGAGGAAACCTGGAGCGAATTTCATCATGTTTACCCAAAATATACAGAGCCCAATTCCCTCCATCCCAGCTGAGCGCCGACAAATCCGCCAACCGCTTATCAAATTAAACCCCCATTAGCAGCACAAACACACAGGCTCACACACACTCGCACAAACAACCCATTACCAGCACAAACACGCCTGCGCCTCACACATGTCCCGACTCCCCTTCCTGCTCCGGGCTCTTCAGACCGACCCTGCGCGGCGAAACGGGACACGTCTCCGGCCTCAGGTAAACTCTGCAGCGTTGAGCTCCTGACCTGCTCCTTCGACTGTCAGCGCCCCGGCACGCCGCGCATCCGTGCTGCAGATTTACTCCCCCCCACCCCCCGAGTCGTCACACCCCGATGAGACGCGGCGTGGAGTCCGCCGTCTAAATCTTTCCATGTGCGCTTGTTAACGTGTAGGATTGTCTTTGCAGCCCGCCGTAAAGCGGAGCGCGGCAGGTAACACAATCTCGTGAAAGTTCGCCGTGTCTGGCAGCTGCTGGAGGGATCTGCCTTGTAACGTGGTAACGTAAACCCCAAAAGTGAGACATCGGGGGTAAAAAGGACTATTTCATTTGTCTTCCGTCCTCTTCCTGTGTGTGTGTGTGGGGGGGGGGGGAGCACTCCATCAGCATAAAGCAATCATCACATGATTTTCAGGTAGACACCAGCGGCGCTTGCATGGACGTGCGTTTATGGGGCATGTCCAGAAAAACGGATGCAGGAGGAGTTCAGGGAAAACCCAGAGAGGGTTTGGGAAAAGGCAGCCAAGAGCCAAACTCGGGACACATTATGCGGGATAAAAAAATTAAAAAAAGGGACAAAAATAGGTTCCAGTGAAGATGGTAAATGCATCGTTAAACAATGCAGCGATGCTCCCTTCACACATTTCACACAACCTGCAGGCGTCTCTCATCCACACAGTTTGGCTGAATTACGCCAAAATGATTCACTCGATCGCACACAGCAGAAGGCACATCAGGAATATCCGTTTTCCACACTTCGCTCTTATTAAACCGGTACGAGCCAAGCGGGGCGCGACTCGAGGTCTTTGTGAACGTGTGGACGGTTTTGCCAGAACTTCTTTCGCACATCATCAGAAAGGCCCTTCGGAGGCCTGTGGAAATAAGTCGCGCGGCAGCTTCACTCTTTCACTCATCATTCGCTCTTGTTTGTAAAAGAGTTTTGAACCGTTTGCCGAAACATGTTGAAGAGCCATTCTGCTGCTGGGGATTTTCTTTCCTTCTTTTTTTTTTTTTTTTTTTTTTTTGGAGAAAAGAGAGAACAGACCCACATTTGGAGGACATTCGGTATCCAAAGTGAAATTACATTTCTTATGTTGCTTTATAGTCTGGAGACTTTCCACGCTCACGACTATAAAAAAAAAACCATCCAGTCACCTCCATTTAAGTACGTTCCCTCGTAAATCGAGGATCAAGAAGCCATTTTCTTTGTTTATTTGTGTTGTTCCATAAAGATATAATCTGTGGTTCTTATATGAGTGGAAATCAATCCAGACAAAAGCACTTTTGCTTTTCTTCGTCCCCCCTCTCTCGTCATCTTCTCTGGAATTCTACTCTCTCTGTTCTAATAAATCTGAAGGGGCCTTTTCCACTTTTACAGGAACAGCAACTCATTAAATGGTTGATTTCAGATGGCAGAGTGTGAATGTTTTGAGTTAACTTTATTGATCTGCGAGCGGGTCTGCGGGCCAGAGAGAAACGGACGTCCCCTGCAGCACATGGGCAGTAGATTTACACCTCTGCATTTAAAGACACCTCTAAACCCAGATGGCCACCGGCCTGCTGGGGTTGTCTCTCCCGCGCATACGCTCGCTCAAACACAGCAGAGAAAAAAAAAACGCCTCGGAAATAGGCCGTTTTTATTCACTTACCTGCACGAAGACATCTTCCAAGGACCGTAGCGATGCGTAACAAAGCCTGTTGGTTCACGCCTGGTTTACTTCAGACTCCTTCAAACTTCAGCTCTGGCATTCTGCAACACATAAAAAGAGGTTGCGTGGCGGTCATACAAAACAAGACTCAAATAAATAAATGATTCCCATTTAAAAGGACTATTTGAGGGCATTTTGTGTTTTATTGTACATTAAGGAGAAGTCGCAGAGTCCAGGGTGGCTGGAAGACGGGGAGTGTAGATTAACTCCACCGGCCGCAGTCTGAGCCCCTAAAACAAAATTAATGACACGAGACCGAGCTCACTGAACCACAACAATCGAGCCAAATTATTTTCGCTATGACGTGTTTATGAAGTACTGCAGAGCCCTTCTCTGAGCTCTACCAGCAGGAACAGCAAAGATTACATCCAGTGTTTGAGTTCTGCTCAAAGCGGTATTATTTTTTTATTATTGTGTGGCTATTTACTAAGAAACAGCTTCATAACAACACGTTCTTTCTCCCGTTGGAGGCAATGAGAGGAAGAAGGTGAGCACAGGAAGGCCTTTATGTCAATGTTACTTTGCAACGCATCACCGCGTTCAACACCGTTGGCTTCTTTAAGGGCGCTTTTACACCGACCAAAAATATCAGGTGTGAAAGGAGCCTCGGGACCACAGTCTCCAGCAACGGACCAGCATTTCCGATGCCCGATCAAAAGAGGGGGGTGGGGTCTCGGTCTGCCTCCAACTGAACGGCGGGTCAGTTTATTTGCAGTGAGAAAACACTTTTTGGACAGTTCGACCTTTCGAACCGATCACAGCACCAGTAGCGGTAGCACACGAGGTGATGAAATGTTTCATTGTGATTCGGTCCGACGAAGGGAAGAGTGGAGTTAAAAATGGATAAGAATGCCAAAACTTATCACTTATTTTCTGAGAGTAAAAAAAAAAAAAAGAGTGCCGGTAGCAAAGCCATAATAACAATAATATTAGCAGTGGCAAACAAAATGAAATCGGTTCATTTCTTTTTCTCCATTCAAATGGAAAAGGCTACCAGACGCGTTTGACAACACGCCGACATCTGACGCTCTCCGTCTACGAACCGATTTATGTCCAAGTATAGAGAGACGCTGGCCGAGCAGGTGATGACGACAGGACTTAAGATCAGCGTGTCGACGTGAGACCAAAACTAACCAGACCAAATGTGTTCAGTGGAACAACATGAACCTCGGTTCAGACCTCGGTCAGGACTTCAAGGCTTGAGAACACACAAAAGGTTTGTAATCAAGCGTAAAGTCTGAACTCTGGTCCGGTTCAGCTTGGAAACCGCCAGTTTTTGAAAGTGTTAGGAGAAAGGTACGTCTCTACGTAGACGTTAGAGACGGAGGGAACGCACAGAAAGACCGCAGCAGGAAAAGTAGTGGGGTTCGTTATTTACAAGGTGACATTTTTCTTTTGACCGAATGTTTAAATTACAGTCGGCGAACGATTGAAACAGACCGATTGAACGTCGGTTTGGGCTGTTTATTCTGACTGAGGTGTTTATATTGAGCATTTCTATTCTGTTTCAGAAAATTAGACTCCATGTCAACGTGGCAGCAGAGAACTCGGAGGGAATCCAAAGGGCCTGAAACACAGTTCAACTTAATTAAGTCGTCTTTGGTGTTTCAAATCCTACAACTCATATTCGCCCTCCCTTCACCGTATCAGCCAGCGAGAACTTGGTCTGTCTCCTGCGTATGACATCACTCCCCGAGTATGAGCCATTTCCCATAAACCTTCGTGGTCCCCAGGGTTTCCCACCCATGAGATCAGGGAAAAGGCCGGGCGATTGTGAAAAAGCAAGAATGCCTTTAATCAGAAATAAGTTCAGTTTTTATCCGGTCCAGTTTTTGCTGAAGTAACCAAACAGGTCCCCCGTGAGAGCCGATAACACAGGACGTCATTTATTTTGCAACTGTTTTCTGCTCATTTCGTCATGCAGTCTCCGTCTCTGTGTATCATATTAATCTGTTTAGACTGTCCCGTCCCTCTCCCTCTGTCTTTGTTTCCCTCTACCCCTCAGGGCTGAAAGCAGCGAGGCTGTAAGGTCCCTCTCTTCCCACAACTGCTCTCAATCACCCCTGCGACTGCTCGGCTGTCAATCACTCCAACATCAGACCCACACCGAGGAGATCCAGCCTGCTGGCATACAAACGCAGAGACGCACAAAAGTAGGGTTTGGAGGAAGCGGCGGGGAGATGAAGGGGGTGCTTGTCAGCGCCCTGCCGGGCCTCACCGGAGAATCTACAGAGACACCGACACACCCTACCACACACACACACCGCAGGGCACTAGTTGTGAAGGTACCACTTTCATTTTGGTCATATTTACTCAACCTCCCTCCGTGTTGCCTCCAACCACGCCGTCCCACGGAGTCGGCATGAGCTGCCCTTTAACTGGAGAAACCGGCGGGCAGCTGGGAGCCTATGTTGCGAAACACATATGTGCAGAAAGGACACGGAGGCACATGGAAGAATGCGTGTACGACGAGTAACGGGAAGTCCGAGGTCACGCGGCGTGGGACGCAAACTTGTACGACAACACTGGCATATCAACGCGCACCTAAAGTCAGGTAGTTTATAGAAACTAGCAGCACACTTTCACAGAAATACAGACTCAATTCTCCCAAGTCTCTTCTTATGAATGCAAAACCTCCCAATTAATTTCATCTGTTTCTGTCCAAAACCACATTCCCACACACACACACACACACACACACACACACACACACTGCTGTAGCACATGCAGACACGACACATGCACACAAACACAGAGTCCATTAGGCTCATGTGTTGGGCCCAAACCACGGCCCAGAGTGCTCTTTCATGGCTCCATCATTACATCAATAAGTCTTCACATTAATCTCAGCACAGCAGAGCACCCAGGCTATTACCAGACCGGCCCCGCACCACAGAGGCTCTCTCCGAAGCAGACACGGGCAAAAAGTGGTAGTCAAATACATTCGGGATGCTTGAAAAAACACGCCGAGGCGTGCTCGGTTTTGTCTCGTTTTTTCAAGGGATGTGTCCAGTTCTGAGGATAAATTACCTCAAGTAGTTCAAATGCATGAAACCATATCTAGATGTATTTGGCCCCGTGTACTCTGAAAGGCCCTCAAAAAGACTTCTGTCAGAGGTTTCGTTTTTTTTTTTTTTTTTTTTTATGTAGATGCTGATTTAATACACAGCCCAACATTATTTTTGAGGAGCTGGTTTCAATAGTGACTCACAAGAATCTTTCGCCAAAGCCCTTTTAAAAAAAAAGAAATAGATAATATATATATATATATATATATATATATATACACATATATCTCAATGTAACATAAGATCATGCCCTTTTAATGAAGCTCTCGAGAGTAGTCTGAAAAGGAAAAAAAAAAAAAAAATCACTAACTTTCAGAGATTAGTTTACTCCACTCCGTATTATTAAATCAGCTTTCGGTCGGCAGTAAAGAGCACCTGTGAGAAAAAAAAAAGTGGTTGGTTAATAATCACCAGGATGAGCTGAGGCAACTAAGTCGAGGTTGCCATCATAAACACATCATCAATCACGTAGAAAAAAAAAAAAAAAAAACATGAATGCAGTCCAATGAATGTGAAGCTCAGAGAGTGAAAGCAAGAAAAAAGAAAAGGGGGAGAAATAAGGAAAAAAGTAAGTGGAACTGAGAGGAGGCCTCGTCTGTCTGGACAGGAAAGGGGGCTCTTTGACCTTTGACCCCTGTCCACTATTTGTCTGCGAGTGTGTATGTATGTTTATCCTCTCGCATGTGCCTTACAACAGGTTCTCTCAGACACCGGTCTGACGGACAGATGGTCCTCGTTGTCATGGCAGCCCATGCAGGTGCGTATGTGTGGGGTTTCCTGCCCCAAGGTGCAGGAGGGGTGGTGTTTATTACCGCAGTGCCAACGGGCAGCAGATTCCTGCCGCTCCCCGGCGTTGGAGGGGGGGGGGTGATAGAGGGGGAGGAAAAGAGGGGGGGGGGACAGAGTCGGACGAATGGAGGAAGGGAAGGAGAAAGCGTGGTAAGCTGTAAAACCTTTGGAGGAGCGTCCACTTTTATCACCCTGGATCTGTTCTTGGATGAAAAAAGCTGCGAAGTATGTTTTTCACTCGTCTCTTATTCTCTGCCATAATAAAGGAATAAAAGGATATTGCCTCAGAAAGCTCCTCTATTCCCGGAACGGCGGCCTCAAGCTCAGATGACCTCAGATATTGTTCCGTTGTATCCTTTTATTCTCCTTTCAACATTTCAGACCGCAAACGCGAGCTGGAAGGAGGACGGATGAGGGCGGGGAGGGGGGAGAGCGTGGAGGGAGTTGAGCTGTAGGGCCAAGGGTCAGAGCTGGAGAGTCTCCCCCGAAGGCAAGTCCACTACAAACGGGGGTAATAATAAACGTTTGGAGTTTTGAGTTTCTGAAAAGCCCAGCTCCCCGCCTCTCTGTCCTGAGAGTCCACCGGCTTCAGCTCCTCAACCAAACACACACCCGGAGGCCCAACCAAGTCAGTATCCAAAACTCCCTGTGAACTCAAATGTCACATATCTACAACTGTCTTGCCTACATTTTCAATTGAGACTTCCCTGGCGTTTGCATTTTGGTTTAGCCGTGTACTACAAACTAAAAATGCACCGGAAACCTTACTCGTGAAAGTATCTACGTACTCATTATCAGCAAAATGCACTTAAAGTATCAAAAGTAAAGAGTAAGTCAGCGCACGCTGTGCATAAGTTGCTTCATGTCAGCGTTTCACGATATTATTGGGTTAATAAAACTGTTGCATTAATGTGCATTTTACTGCTGTAGTTATTTAAGATTGTGTTAATTTGAACTAATGTATAAACTGCTGGTCAGTTTAATGGACAGTAATGCATCATATTCTGAGAACCACATATCTCTGAAAAAAGTCAACAAGCTCATAAAAACGGACTTTTTCCTCAGTTTTGTGACGATGCATTTTTCAGCTGACCCAGGTGGGTTTTTAAAAACTTTAATTAGCCTAAAAAGTGGGAAAATATCCCCGACACATAAAGGAACATTTATTCAGTCAGTTTATCAGAAAAAAATTCAAACTCAAAATCACCAATAGCCGACGAGAAAAGTCGACAACGTTTTCATCAGTCGTTCAGTTGCAGGAATACATAAAAACCTCAAACTGCACCCAGTCAGGCTGTCAATCATCTGTTCATAGCAGAGACACAGACGCCATTACGTTAAGATACTGCGTTGGAATAAATGAACTAAATGTTCAGTCTCCTCGCTGGTGATTTAAAATCATTGCTGCTTTTCCCTCTAGCATCGTTCTTACCAGGCAGCTCGCTTTAAATGTGCATTTCTAAAAGCTTTTAAAGCTCTTTATTACAGTTTTAGATTCCTCTGATGCAGCACAGTGTCAACAATGCTCCTTATTACATTATCTTTGTCGGCCCTGGAACTTGAAGCATTTGCTGATACTCCAAATATACATTTTGTAATAATTCAATTAATATCATAAACATGCGACGACTACTCAACTATTGACTTGAACCACCGACTAATAGTCGACAAGGAGAATCTTTATTGGGGGGCAGCTCTACTTATTTGGGATCATTTGGAGCTACATGGCTAAATTCTGGTGAATGTAGTGAACTTTTACGCAGCTTTAAACCAAATAATCACAAGCAAGAATATAATGAAAAGAAAATTGATGACATATCTTATAACAAACTGAGTTTTCAGCGTGCAGCATCTAACGTCTTTTTGAAAAAATGATTTCGAATTTCAATATACACTCAAACAACATCTCTTTAGATATATATACTAAAAGTTCAACTGGAATTAAATCCAAAAAAGAAAAAAAGCCAAATAAATGATCAAATTTTAGGAAAAACAAATCCTACATTTCTGTAAACTAATCACAGAAAACCCTCAGCTTAATAAGAATTTAAAACAAAAAATAAAAACAAAGGATAATTTTTTTTTTTTAAATCAAGCAACCCTCCACAGATATGTCCCTGCACACACACACACAGTTATGGCATACTAGAAATATGTCCGTACTACCGCTCTAATCCCAGGCCTCGCTGTCTGCCATGTTTGTTTTTGTGTTTACTCTGGAATGTCAGACATCCGAGGACACAGCGGAAAGGCAGGTCAAAACCACAAAGCTCTGAAGGCTCAGCAAACATTATTAAATTCTAATTTGTTATGAAAGGTTCGTGAAACCATTAACTATTTCTCCGCTTGTTTTCATATCCTTAAAGGTCTTTAACGCGCCGCAGGAGCGCGTATACTGTGCACTCCGCAGGGCAACAGCAGGTTTTGTGCGTGTCACGTAAAGGATCCGAGGCGTACGGCGCATCGCGCGAAGAAACCCGATTACGCGAAGCGATACGGTGCCATAAAAAGGCCCGACACGGAGCGAGAAGGCAACGGAGGAAGTGAGGGCTTAAAGGTATAAAAGAGCTTTAGCGAGACAGCGATAGGGTGACAAAGTGGGAGCGGACCTTTCAGAAATAACATGTCATCCGAACACAAGATAATAATAAAAGAGAATTTGAACCTTTAGACATACAGAAGATAATCTGAGGGGATGAATCACAGCTTGGCTGTTTGATCGTTTACGTTTGTAAGTAAAAATGTTGAATTATTCCTGACACTAATCGCTACAAATAACGAAGAAAGAAAAGAAAAAAAAAAAAAGAAAAGCTCTGAAGAGACGGCGCTCTGGCTGTCGGACCGAGAGATGTGATATAATGCGGTAGACATGCAGAGATCGCATAAGATCACGCTTTCCAGTGCATCTGTCAGAGAGGCAGCCTGATCTATTGTTTGGACGCGAGGAGAGGGCGAGAGGAGAACAGAGGGAGCACGGTGCTGAAAGGGCTGATAGATCTGTTGGCACACAGTAACACATAATTATTGAAATAACAACGGACCAACAATGAGCAATATCGCCGCAGCCTCCATGAGGGGAACATGTGTGCGTGTGCGTGTGTGTGTGTGTGTGTGTGTGTGTGTGTGTGTGTGTGTGTGTGTGTGTGTGTGTGTGTGTGTGTGTGTGTGTGCGCGCGCGTCTCCACGAGTGTGTATTTTTGCCCTGCGAGTGTGTGTACGCCGCGCACTCATTAGTGAAAAAGCCTCGGTGCAGACTAGCTCCAGTTACAGTAGTAAACGCTGCCTTTGAACTTTTAATAGAGCCCTGAAACCCAACTAGGCCTTAAAAAACACAGATCTGCAGGAGGAGGCGAAACGGAGAGGGGAAAGAGGTAAGAAAGAAAGAACCTCGATCTGAAAGTGTGGGAAGTGAAAAAGGTGAGACGCAAAAAGCGCATTGAGCATTCAAAAGCAGACTATTTTACAGCCACGGCAGCGCTACTGTAATAGTGACGACGTGCGCACGTAGCTGTTCACTCTAAAGAAGCACGACGCGCGATACAAAACACACACCTGTTGACCCGCCCGACGCGCGCGCCAAAACATTACCGGCATATCAAGGATCTCCTTTCTTTAACGCACGCACGTCATTATCATCGTTAGGGCCGCTGCTCAGCGCCGGGACTTGTATCCGCGCCTGGACTCACTAATTAGAGCACGCAGGCCTTTCTGTGTGGGTGTTTAAGTCGGAGCTGTTTACCAGGGTGGGTGTCTGTGTTGCAGAATCTCCTGCCATGCATTGCAATAAACAGATGTTGAGTCTTTATGAGGTCTTTACAACAGGTTCAGTGTGCGCGTGTGTGTGTGTGCGCGCGCAGGCCGAACATGGAAACCTCTCATCAGCGAGCCGTAAAGGAGACCACAAATGGAAATGAAGAGGAAATGTAAATGTTCGATTATGGCGGTAATGCTGTTATAGTGTTGCAAGTTGCCACGGTTACAAACAAGGACAGTTTAAACGAAGGGCAGAAAATCGCTCCGGCCGCCCACATTAAGTGTTACGTCGACACCAACGTTCATCAAAGCCCGTGTCTGCATTGTTTTGCCGGCTCGTCAGCGCAGGATAAACACGGGTGCCACTCAAGCGGCAGCCCGCAGTTGACGTCACCCATTGGTTTGCAAACGACCGTCATGAAGCCTCGGGTTCGGAGATTGGCCGGCGACATCTTGCCACTTTGGAACTGTTTAGGGCCGGAAGTGACCATATTTGGACGAGCTGAGGCGGGTGGCAGGGTGGGGAGGGGCGAGTGGTGGATCTAAAGGATCTGATTGGAAACGATACTACGTCCCGCCCACTGACATGTAACCTGACTGCACCACATGCCTGTCAATCAAACAGACACCCTCCACCCCCATAAACTAAAAAACAAACATGTGTTTTGATGCTTGTTTTCTAATTAATGACAGGGTTATTTTCAGATGGGCCGACAGAAAACAAACCTTAGCCGGCAAAACCGAAAAAAAAAAGAAGAAAAAAAAACACGGCAAAAATGTACTGACTTGGTATTTCATGATAGAAAATGAATGGGAGTCGATGGAGCCGGAAGCTTTTCGTAGCTGACCTCTAGTGGTGCTCCGTGGTATGGCAGCTTAAGGCACTTCCGCCTCGGCCCCCATTTTTCAGACCCGGAAGCTACGTCCACTTTTATATACAGTTTATGCGTTGCATGCGACTGTTTGAGTAGCCACAGGCACAGAACTGCATTACCGTTATTACTGCAATTCATCACGCGTGTGCTTTCCCTGCTATCACATGTCCAAATCTCTGCTGATACCAAAGGTCGGCCTTCAGTGACGATGAGACTGGAGGAGGGCTGTGTTTATTTGACTGGGAGATGTTTACAGAGATGGACGCTGCGGAGCTGAGTGACAGCATGAGAAAATACCTCCGATAGCTCGTTGACATGCAGAGAGCTCGGCACGGACATCACTCCGAGACAGCCATTCATAATCGCGTTCATGATGCCATTTGCTTGTGCTGCAAAATGTCGGAGCGTAATTTAAACCATCATGCGAAACGATAACAAATATTTTGCCTTTTAATCGCAGCTATTTTCGGGCACGATGTAAAGACTTCAGGAATTTACGATGCTGTCCAAGTTTTGGTAATGATCAAATTACCGACTCTTTGGCCGTAAAGGTTTCCAGATTACCTTTAGAAGATGCAGAAGAATTTAGAGAGAACATGACGACCACCAAACGTCTCCATGACAACCACGAAGAACACCGAGATCAAGTTTACACCCTACAGCTAAAAAACACTGACATATGGAGAGTTTTATAAGCTGATTTCAATATTGTTACAGCAATATACTAAAATTACTGTGAAACACCCTTTGGACCTTAATGGTGGGGTAAATAGAATATGAGGAAAGTATAATAGTTTCATATAAAAAAAAAAAAAAAAAAAGAAATGGCCGACAAAATATGAGGGTTTTTTTTTTTTTTTGTTTCCTGAAAATTTGAAAAGTTCCACAGTATGTGGAAAAGTTCACTCAGTCATGCTTGGAAAAGGAAGTACAGCTAATAAAAACGTCCTCATCTTTTTGTTCCTTTTTTTTTTTTTTTTTCTCCCCACACATACAAAACCTTTCGACTACAGTTTTAAAACTTTTGTTAAAATCAGGACCCAACGTAATGAGAGAGAAACACAGAAACAGTTCGTGTCATTCATCTGAGTAATGATGCTTTTTTTTTTTTCTTTCTTTTTTTGCAGTTGACTACGAGCCTGCAGGTACAGAGGACCTCCTGCTGGTGGAACAATGATCACCACCTGAACCTGTTGTTAAACAGAGCTGAACACTGCTGCTTTTATATCCAATAAAAGTCTTCATCGGAAGAGTCCAGAGACGTAAACAATGAAAATCCCACATTTATTGTGTTTTCTCATTCTATCAGCATCTGTTTTTAACAGGGAGAGAGTGCGAGGAAATAAAAAAAAAAAAAAAAAAATGAAACTGTTTTTTTTCCCCCCTTTCACAATAAAGTCGTAGACAGATGACAGCTGTGGACACACAGAGTGCAAGCTGCATGTTTTATCGCCTTCACCCATAAATAAAAAAAAAAAATTCAAAAAAAAAATGCAGAGTGGAAGAAATACAGTCAAACTGTACGATTTATGGCAACGGGCACAGAAGGGAGTCTGGAGATTTCTTGGACAATATGAAAATAAAACTGCAATAAAACTGCACGGGCCTTGATTGTGGTCTATGGAGAGACATGGAGGGACTCCAGCACATCTAACTTTATTACTTCATCTGAGAGAGCGAGGGAGAGAGGGAGAAGCACATCAACAGATTCAGAGACCATTAGAGTCAAATCATTTTTCCCTAAGTGGCCACAGGCTCCATCTGAAGACCCCCCCCCCCCCCTTTACACCCACCGGGCGGGGGGCACAGAGGAGGGCAAAACCTCCTCCATTCAGTGTACCCTGCTTTGTATTTACATAAATCTTTACAACGTAATTTCATGGCAGGCATCACAGTAAGTGCAATTAAACTGATGGTAGTTACATAAACATTGAGAGAGAAGAAGTAATGCTTTCAATAATAAAACAGATTGTTGTTTATGTAAGTGGTTGGTAACCTTCTGATGGTCGCCAACTGAACAAATAATTTACCGACATTTTCATTAACTGTAACATCACAGCGCCCAACTCCGCTGCTCTAAGCATTTCAATTCACCGCGATGGAGCCATCGCTCTGCCCCGAGAGGAAGAGAAAGGCCGACAGCAGAGCCGCTGGAGGTACATTTGCGAAAGCGATGAGAGCATCGGATAACCGGGAGACGGGCGAAAACGGCCCGACGAGCTGCAGGAAAGACCCTCCGGACCCTCACGTAGATTTAACAGCGAAGGCCTCTCCTCCTCTCCCGCGTTCTCTCGTATGAAAATAGCCTATTGTACGGCGCAGCGTCTCTCTTTGGCTGCAGCCTCGCGTCAGATGTCGAGGTTTTTCCACAGAGCGTACCGGGGGACCGGCGAAACCGGAGACAACAACAACAAATACGCTCTTGTATTTTTAGGTTATGATTATAAAGCTCATTTCACAGTTTAATACTCCAGGGAAGCCAAACAAACTTTGTTGTATAAAGAAACCAACCAGCATCCAGAATTGGATCAAATCTCTGCTGCTCCCAAAATGAAAACCGAAAAAAAACAAAAGCAGTGAACATAAAGTACACGGAGGGCCCCGCAGCCTGTAAACCAACACACAACATCCTCCATTTTCATTGCGCTTCAGGCTACGGGAGTCACAACCAATTACAGATCTTGATTATTTTCAGGCAAAAATTTTCTTTTATAATAAGGATTATTGCTAGCGGTCTTCAGATTGTAAACTTGACTATTTATTCCGTTGCTGAGGCCAATAAAAAAGTCTGTTCACTAATCATTAAATACAGCTTTAAAAATATAGAAATAAAAGGTTAATCATTGTTCTATAATACCCATTTATTTATGTAGGTGTAACTTATAAAATCATAGAATAGGAAGTGACTGATAATATCACATTACAATTATCTTAAATGACACTAATATGTGCCTCCTCTTTCAACTATTAGATGTATTTAAATTTGTATTTCGGAGGATTAGAATTGTTTTTGGAAAAAAAAAATAGCAGAATTCTTTGTCTGAAAAAAATTCAAAGGTAATTTAAAAAGTATGTGGCCTTTTGGATTGAGGAGTTTGTGCGGCATGTGAAGGCCTGTTCTCTCTTTCTTTGTGCTGACATAGTTTTTTTTCTTTCCGAGGGATTATTGTAATACTTTGCTGCCACCTGCTGTCAAGGCAGTAGTCGTGTTGTCAGAGCTGTCACTGAGGCCTCACTTAGGTTCAGACTTTAAGGAGAGTAGCTCCCGGGACGGTTATAGAGGGGAGATGCTGGAGCACGTTTGAGTCATGACATGTGAGTGTTCATTGGCTCCTGGGTGGTTGAAGCTGGAAGTCCATGTTGGAGCAACATGACGTTAGAAAAATAATCTTCAACATCATTGAATGTCCAGCGATGTAGCTTATTACTACAAAACAAAAGCGGAGAAATAAAATGTCCTTAGACAAACATATTCCAGTTTGGCAAAAACACATAAACAAATTCTCTCTATCCGAATTGAGTATCATCGCTATTGAAGAAGTTTCGTCCGAGGAGTGACGTGATGACGCGCTGCGCTCTGACTCACTAACACGGTCCTTTACTACTTACTGTGTTGCGTTCAATGAAAGTCAGCAGGCTGTTCTTCATTTGCAGATTTAAAAAACAAAATATTTACTGCTTCCTCCGTGCGTAAAAGTCCATCTTCCATATTCCACTTATCGCACACCGGGTGCGTTTGAATAGTCCAATTTGGTAGTGAGTGACGTGACCCGGAATTAGACACGTGGCAGCCATATTAAGAGCTGTTCGAGCCGCAACGCTTCCTATCTCATCTCCTTCAGCAGAGGATACACCGGACCATCCTTGATGAAAGGATATGAGATACCTCCGTCCCCACGCGCATATCATTATAATTTACGTCGATAAATATGAGAGCAGGAGGGTGAACGTGAGCAACCACCTCCTGGGACAAACTTCATGTTACAAAGGATCACTTTCTGATCACAGGACCAAGATTGAACATCAGGATTTTCACACATTTCAGCGCCATAAAGTCCTACCGAGTAAAAAAAATAAATAAAAAATATATATCAGTTTGCTGCCTTTAGTCGTGGAAGTTTCACACAGATCACCCTGAAATCACGGAACACCTTTCATGTATGTCGAGTTCAGCTTCTGTCACGTTGCTCTCCAATTACGCAGTTGCACAAACATTTCTGTTTGTAAAAACACAACCTTACGAAAGTTGAGTTTGCTGCTGCCAGCTGTTTGTTAGACTCTTTCCTCTGAGTTTATGAAACAGGCCGACCTATAACTTCATGGCTTCATCAGCAGGATCCACGCGAGCGTCTCCACAGACGGGAGTTTTGCGCATTTACGCACGAGGAACGACGTCGCCAACTTCCTTTAATGAAGGAATGAAGATGGATCTACCTGGAGGCTCCGCGAGAGTATGAATCAACGTTTTTCAAGTCGGACAGGTGAGCGTCTCACAGACTCACAATTTATCAGCTGCAGGTAAATTATTGAACTACAGCGTCCGTCCTCTCAGCGAGGCTGATTATTAATGGTAGCTGTTGGGATATTTATATTTTATTGTTTTGTAAAAGTCGGTTTACTAAAAGTCCGACATGTTTTCCTGTCATGACCGATACAGGAGATCATCCCTGCTCACTGCAATAAGACTTTACAATAACTCACCTCTGGCCAAATCCATCCTACATCATCATTAACACCGTTGCGATGTTGTTTGTTTTTTTTTAATTAAATTTGATAACATTTTGTATCTTATTCTATTTTATTTGTATATACTGTGTATTTTTTTACATTTGTAATATTTATACCTTTACTATCTATCTATCTATCTATCTATCTATCTATCTATCTATCTATCTATCTATCTATCTATCTATCTATCTATCTATCTATCTATCTATCTATCTATCTATCTATCTATCCTATCTATCTACCTACCTACCTATCCTACCTATCTATCTATCTATCTATCTATCTATCTATCTATCTATCTATCTATCTATCTATCTATCTATCTATCTATCTATCTATCTATCTATCTATCTATCGTCAAGTGATTTATTACGGAGATATTCCTGTTTCAGTCTCACAGCACGATGTCTGCGTATCATTGTGCCCCATAACTAACGTCACCTCTATGATCAATAACGTTTCACATGAACAAATATGTCATTGTTTAGGGAATCATAAAGGAACTGGACTAATAAAATGATTATCGGCTGCACACACAGCAGATCTGAGCTGATTAAGTTTATTCATATATTTGGAGCCTGTTATTGTGTTTCGTGCCTTCATGAGTGAAGATGTCCACGTTTATACACAGCCTGCATGGAGACACAGTGACACACACACACACACGGGGACAAAGTGTCCGAGATGCTTTTTGTAGTTCATCTTCTGAAAGTTGTAGTTTCCACCGGCCAGGTGACGTCATTAACATCCGCCGTCGCATAATTACGTGGCCTGGTGTAAGTGGAGTCGGTTCTCGTTTCCTTCTGACTTCTCCTTCTCATCTTTCCTTCACCTCGTGCCACTTTTCCCATGAGGTCAAATAATAGAGCTCAGGAGGTTCATTTTGTGGACTATTCGTCTTTCAGAGAACCAAACGAGATCCAAATGCGGTGCAGAACTGTTTTTCCTTCCGGGGGTCGAACACCTGACCACAACATTCACCTTCCTACCTGTGTACCTGTTTACCTGTTTACCCGCAGCTCCGCCCAGTGAACGGGCGACATTGCAGCTTGGATATTTAACCAACGTTTGACTCCTGCATTCATCACAGATAACTAACTAACTAACTAACTAACTTAACTTTCTATCCAAAACCTGAAGAGCAGTTTTCTCTGCATTAGCCTACTGAAACACGGGGCCTCGTTTTTCAGTCTACAAGTACACATAAATAAATTAAACTGAGGATATCGCCTCCTAAAATATGCTGGTGGTTTCTTACATGCTGCACGAGCACAAGTTCCAAAAAAAAAAGTGCAGTAATTTTCCCTGGAATATTTGAGCATTTCACCCTGTCAAGGGGGCCACAGATGCAGAGGCTGGACGTCACTGGTGTGAAACGTCAACACTGCTCGCCAAAATAAAATAAAAAATATTCAACATGAAGAGTAATTTAAAGCAATATATGTTCGGTAAAAGAAGTGTCGAGTGCGTATTTATTATAGTTGGCTGACTCGCTCGGCCTACCAGTTATGGCGCACAAGCATTGATTGACAACTGCGTCAGACTTGGCTCTGATTGGTCGTCTTGATCTGGCGGTGGATTTTTTTTTTTTTTACAAACAGCATTTGGAGCACTTCTCTGAATAGGAAGCCATAAAAACATTCCCCTATTAGAGCTGCTCATGATCTAATAAAAATGCAAACAAATCCAGATATCAGTTTACATATTGGGTGCAAAGCTAAAAAAAACCAAAAATAGGACGTCATTATTCTTTTGACAAATCGCATGTAAATAAAGCGGGCCAAAAATTCTGCTCTGCTGTTTGCCAACGTGGCATTAATAATATTTAAGATCGACGCAATGGGAAATGATAGCGGTAGAAAACGTGTGTCAAACACTAGGAAAATGGCAAAACCAACAACTCAGCATCGCTCTTTAGAATTTAATTAGTATTATTATTTTAAAACAATATTCAGTCAACTGAGACAGAGGCTGAAGATGAACAGGGGAGGATGACAGGTAAAAAAAAAAAAAAAAAAGAGTGTTTGATTGCATTATGCATGTGAAATCTCCCGTTTGTAAAGCCTTCAAAATCATTGAATCTACTCCCGGTTACACGGCTGCTCCTTCAAGCTAAAGCAAAAACTAGATCTTCTTCATCTTCCTACGACTCTCTCCTCTTTATGTAGAGCAGGAGCACAGACTGTATATAAAAGAAAAAAAAAAAAAGGGGGGAGGGCAGGGAGCCGTGGCGGTCTACGAGCTGACAGCGACGCCCTGTCTGTAGTTCACTGGCGGAAATGGACTACAAATCCCGAGGACCATCTCGGCTGTTGCCGTAGCAGCGGGAAGTCGGTTTTGTGTTTCCTCCCGTCATGAACGGCCCGAGTCGAGCGCTTGCAGCGATGGCCGGTAGTGAGACGGCTCAGGCTGGGCTGGAGGCGAGGACGGGCAGCAGAGAGAGCCAACGGAACCGGCCGAGGGAGGTGCAGGTCCGGGGGACGGCGGAGGCTCGCTGCCCGGCGGACCGAGCGTCGGTGCGGGTCGGTGTGGGCAGCAGCAAGGAGTCCGTCGGCGAGGTGTCCAACAGCGTCTCACGGAGACTCGAGTACATTTTACAGGCTCTCAGGTAAATGCAGCAATGTGTTCACGAAACGAGTCGACAGGCAGCTCCTCACTATAAAACAACAGTGAGTCACTACCTCCGGATACAACTCATATAAATAGGTGTTTTGCATTCCTAAGTTTCATTTTACAGAAGCATTAATAACAAAACAAAATGCATAGATTTTGAAAAGTACAAGTAATTATTCGTCCTCACAAGAGCCCTTCTGATTAATATGGTAATTTATATGTATATATATATTATATTATTGTTGCTGTTGCAGTGGTGGAGGAAGGATTAAGGTCCTTTAATGAAGTAAAAGTACCAAATGAGGTGTTCACAACAAAATGTCGTTCAATTCTTCAAGGAAAGCACTGCTTTGGTTCCTCTGACTGATATATTACAAAATATCATGAATAGTGAAGCATCGGTGTGTCAGCAGCATGTCACCGTTGCAGCTGCTGCAGGTGGAGCTGGTTTGAACCACTTCATACCCGGTTTCATGTTCAGAGACGGCAAGATAAATCTGAGGGGTTGTCAAGACGATTACCGGGAGAAGAAAACAAAGTGGCGATAAGCCAATCTGTCCGTGTTTCATTTGAAATGAAACCAGGTGAGGAGTTCAGAGAGAAAACACCCCAGTGTTTGTGGAGCTGTTCACGACTCGGGAGACGTCTGAAACGTGACACACCGGTTTCATCTTTTACAATGCGTTGTATTTTATAAGCCGATTCAATTATTCCATCGTGTCGAACCTTCATTTGTAAATGAACTAAAGCCGTCCGAAAAATGTGGTGGCTCAGCAGTAGTAGTAGAGTTTGACTGCAAAGAACGTGCGGTTAATCATTTCTCGTCCGTTCGCTCTGCTCAGGCAGCACGACGTCGGGGACGAAGACACCTCGGTGAGGAAGTTTCTCCACCGAGACGCAGACCTGTACCGAATGGATGCAGAGGTGGAGTATTGAAACCAGCACGCGTGAGACGTCCCCGAGATAGAGGATATGTGCCCGAGCTGCGCGTGACAGTGTTACAAACCGTCCCCGCAGGTGATGGTCACTTTCTCCGACTTTGAGAAGATGGAGCGAGTCGGCAGCATCCTGCTGGAGAAGCTGGACAGGAGCGTTTGTGTGGGGACGCCGCACTTCTACCACAGCGCTGAATGCCTGAGTCAAATGAGGTATTTAAAACATCTGCGTCTTTATCCGTATCCCTTGTTCGTCCTGTATCTAGTGTGTGTGTGTGTGTGTGTGTGTGTGTGTCCTCCAGGCAGCGTGCGTGCGTGCGAGCGTTTGAAAATGCTCAGCAGAAAGCCAGCAGAGTCAGTCAGCTCCTGGGGCAAAGTCTGGGATCCCCCCTGCTGGTTCGAGAGGAGGAAACCAAGGAGTGGAGGAATGAGGAGGAGGAGGAGGGGGGGGAGGATGGAGGAGGAAGAGGGCACATCCCCCAAATACCTACGGTCACGGCCTCGTCGCAGGTGTCCGTCTCCTTCGGCCTCAGAGACAGAAGCAGGAAAAAACTCTGAAGACGAGAGGACTTGGTGTGTGTACAGCGCTTTATTGCATCGTTGCCATGCTCGGATGAAAGTGCAATCTTTTTTTTTTTTCAGTCCAGCCGACAGACGACTGTAAATAATACACACAAAAACGGTCATTTCAAGCGTTTACAATCGTAATGTAACTTCACATTCTCTGTTCTTTAAAAATCTGCAAAACAGATTGAACTTTTATGGTTTTTCAGAATACGTTTTTAAAATATTCAATTCAAATACTGTATATTTTTTAGAAAATAAAAGGTGCTTTTTCTTTCAGTAGTGCAAGTATTAATGGTCTCCAGATCACCAAAAGACGCCCGCACACTGAGTTCCGGAGGAGGGATTTGATGTTTGATCCTCGATGGCACTCGAGATCTTCCAGTTCAATAACTTGAATCAAAACAATTGCATTTTGTATTTCACTCATTTTATATTCCAGTCAAAAAAAAAATAACCCAAAGCCAAGCTAGAGAACACCACAGAAATGATCACATTGTCTCTCGAATCGGCCTTTCAGCAGTCAAGCATCGTCGCTCTCGTCGTCTGGGTAGAGCTCTCTGAGCCAAGGCTTCATGATGAACCGCTTCCCGTCAAAATGTGTGAAGTAGTTCTCCAGAGTGGGAATTTCTGGCTGGAAACATCCACCAGTGAGTCCCAAGATGTGTTTCGTGTGTGTGTGCGCGTGCGCGCAGGCTAATATCACACCAAAGCACGTGGTTCACCTACCGGTCATTGTGTTAGCCTCGTGGTGGCCTGACCTACACCGGTTGTACAAATGTTGACGTAGCTTCTGGGCCTGAAAAGCGAGCCCAATACGCAAGCGCCTGAAAGTGCAATACCACAGAGGGCCACTAGGGGGTCGGTTACGAAGAGGTTCTGGACACACGGACTCCCATTCAACTTCTTTCACGAAATACAACGTTATAATGGTGTCATTCACTAAATTGAATCCTTCTGATTAGAGTACGGTCAGTCCTCCGGAGGACGTTAGCCAAGCTGACATCGATCACGGACAACACCTCTCGCCCCTCCATGAGACCGGAGGAGCTTTAAGCAGCTCCTTCACACTGCTGTGTGCGTATTTAGTCACGGGTCTTTACTTTTTCCTCCAAAAATAGTTTTTATCTGTCCTATTTTTATTGTATAGTTTTCTTGACAGTCCATATTAGGCCCAGAAATGCGGTATATTTGGGGGCGTGTCTGTTTGATTGACAGGCCTGAGAGGTGCAAGTCGAGGTGGGCGGGGCTCACTTCGACCCAGCTCCTCCGAATGTGGTCACTTCTGGCTCCCGCAAAAAAAAAAACAAGACGACGACGCCCGAACTGCCGAACTCGAGGCTTCAGAAAAGGAAGTTCACGCACCGTCCGGTGACGTCACAGCTGGTTGATGCTCGATTACGAAACTACAGCTTTAAAAGAAATTCCACGTCACCTTCGCTCCCGACTCGAACCTTCGGACTCCCGAGCGGACGTCTGCCGCCACGGCACCCCCTCCCGCCTTCCTTACATCGATGTTTGCACTTCTACATCAAATGACTTTGTCACCTCCGTCCACACGACTCGTCTTTGTTAATTCCACGGTGAGGCAAACCGTTCACGAAAGGCCCCGCGACCTTTAGGTGGACCGGTGTGTGTGTGTGTGTGTGTGTGTGTGCGTTACATGCTTTGCTGTGATACTGGTCCGGCGTGTGTGTGTGTGTGTGTGTGTGTGTGTGTGTGTGCGCGCTGTGATTTTCAGCACTTACCTTCATCTCGGTGACGCGCTCCAGTTGTGTCTGAGGCAGGTATGCGACCAACAGAGAGGAGGGACCGGGTCCGCCGAACAGCACCTTGTAATGAGGCGTCCTCTCTGCCACGATGCCCTGATCACACACACACACACACACACACACACACACACACACACACACACACACACACACACACACACACACACACACACCAGTCAGGGAGCAGCCTCGTTTTTAAGTCACCAGTTCCTTAAATGAGCAACGCTGAGTTTCTGAAACGCTGCTGGGGGGGGGGGGGGTCGCGGCTGCCTACCTCGGAGCTGGCGTGCATTTTGTCGACCCACTCTGCGGGAGCTCTCAGTTCGGGGTCCCAGCTCACCACCACGCCCACCATGCGGCGCTTCCTCTCCAGCACCACCTCTCCGACCCGCAGGAAGACGTACGGGGGGCGAGGGCTGCGCACCGCCTTGGAGGCTGGAGGGACGAAGGCAAACGAGAGAGGGGCCCCCGAATGAAACCCGGAGGTTCTTTTACAGATGTGTGTGTGTGGGGGGGGGGAAATGGGGGGGAGCTCTTCATCTAAAAAAAAATCATCATTTAAAACATTTGAACAAATTTGAATATAATGACAGAAAGAGAAGAGATATGTGAGGAGAATCCCCCCCCCCCAAAAAAAGAAAGTGAAACCAGTTTCCCATCTTCTCAGTATTTCACTAAAGTCTTTACTCAACATGAGAGTTTAATGTCAGCGTGTGTCCGTGTGTATTCAGTGTAAAGTAGCTCGTAGCCGCCACAAACCTCCAAAGTACCCCATGTCGTTGTCGTAGAGCATGATCTCTACGGGAGGAGACTCTTGTCCCACTTCCTGTCCCAAGCCAACCAGAGACCTTCGGGAAAGCAGAAACATCATCAGTCTTCACATACAGTCGAGGTTACGGGTTTATCCTCCACAACCTTTTCTAAAGTGTCCCCGAAAGAACACAAGAAATCGCTTTTGAAGTAACTGGAATTTTGAATTGCAAAAAAAAAAAAAAAAAAAAAGGATCATTCAAATAAATGTAGAGTCTTAAAACCAGGGTTTGGTCCTATACAGCCGGCCTCATTTGAATTTCAAACATCCTTCACTCACTGCACTTTGGATATCTGCTGACTTGTCCAGTCCACCCACGCAGTGCCGTCCAGGTATGATGTTCTCCAATCTTTCCAAATTCGAAGCAACCTGGAACAGAAAAAAAAACAAAAAAAAGATTCAATAAATCCAGTCAGAAAAAAAAACAAAAAAATCTACAAAACCTCCCGATCCTTACGTCACTATAATATTCACAGCGGCTGTGGTCGCGCATTATAATCCGATCCGATCAAACACAATTATCAAACGTGTTTTTCCACACACAACTCGAGACACGTTTCGTTTTTCTCCTGTACCGTGTGGCGGCGTGGTAGCGCTGCGCCGCCGTGGAGCCGCACCACCGGGAGATGAAGTACTGCGCGGGCACAGCGGAGAGCAGCAGCGCGATCTGCAGCACCGAGGGCGCCGTGAGCCGAGGCATGACTGCGCAGGCGTCACCTGCGGACGGAGAGGAAAGCGCGTCAGGTGGATGCGGCGGGGCGCGTGGGAATCAAAACATTAAAAAAACAAAACAAAAGGAGACATTTATCATTTCATATCTTTATAAGACACGAGGAGGAGGCTTTTAGGTTCTGGAGGATAATTTAAAGTGTCTCGTTTGTTTATTGGCGGGAATAATAAGTTGTTAAATTGGTAAGTGAAGCCTCGCTAAACATACGGCGCTGCAGAAACTTCCAAGAAATGTCGGCCAAACGACGGAAATGTCAAAGCTCGTTGCTGTTAATAATTCAAGAACCTTACCTCTGATTAAAATCCAAAGTCCTTCCTTCACTTATCCGCCAGACATTGCTTGTGAGAGACGTGTAGAAACCAGAAACAGAGGGACACGGTTTCACTTCTGCGTTATTTACATAAACCTCACACCAACCCATGCCGCCGCCGCCGCCACCACCTGTGTATTTACATTCTTCCAAAAAAAAATTAAAAAAAATTGTCGAACAGGTTGTCTGCCCAATGGCGGCGGCCCACGGAGGAACCGGCGGACCTTTAGCGGGTCGCCACGTCAGGAGGAGCCGGGCCCCGCGAGTGAGGAAGTGGCGTGTGTGTGTGTGTGTGGTGCAGTTCCCGTTTGGAAACACCAGGGGGCGGAGTTGTTCATTTACTAAACAAACAACCGTGTATGAAGCAGCCTGTACGTGTGTGTGTGCGCGTGTATATTTATATTTCTGTCGTTTTATGTCGAATATGAGAAGAAAAACAAAACTCGTATGCATCCACCGACAGTGAAATGGTTTTTTTTTTTTTAATGCTACAAGACAAACCACAGGAAGAAAAAGTGGATATGGAAACACAACTGTTTATTTACTTAAAATATTGGTATGAACTAACAGGACAGCAGTACTCCCCTACACATACATTCTAGCTTTATGCTTCTTTTTTGCATTAATTTCTTTATATATAAAAAGTATCCAAACTAACAAAGACAACCTCATCAATCAAGTCACGTGACGCCCCTCTTCCCCCCCCCCCTGTCCCGCTCCTGTTCTGCTCCTTCCCAGCCCACATGTCCCCATTACAACTTAAAACATCCCAAAACGCTTCCTGGTGGTTTACATGCAGCCACTTCACACACACACACACACACACACACACACACACACACACACACACACACACACACACACACCCTCTCACATACACCCACTGTGACCTTTAACCTCTGACCAAACACCGTGATACCTGATCAGAGGCCACAAACGGCACAACTCTGCCACACACAAGCACGCGCGCGCACACACACACACACACACACACACACACACACACACACACACACACACACACACACACACGCGCGAGTACAGGCCCGTGTTAAAATGACGTGACCGTGAGCTCCAGGATGCAGGGTCAGGGTAGAAGTGCTGCTCTGAACTGCTGAGTCAGTGATTCAAAACTTCTCCTGAGACGACGATCCAAACCCCAGCCAGCTGTGGCGACCTTTCTTTCGGATGATTACAGATCGTGCCGACGCGGTTAAGCGACGAAGCGGCTGCGACAGCAGAACGAGCACACCCGACGCCCACTTTGACCGTTTCACGGGACAACCGGACGAGGAATAACGCTAATACGTCCTCATCTGTCGCGTCGGCGATTAAAAGGTACTGAAGCCGCTACGTAGCGGGTCAGAGTTTGACAAAACGCGATCCAAATTGAAGATGGCGGCATCATTAATATCCTGCAAACACTTGTGATTCTGGAGTTCTGTCCCCCCCCCAGTTTGAGCCAGTCGGTCCACGAAGGACATTAAAACCGAGGAGCTGCACTTCTTCCACTCGCACACTGAAAATGTCTCATTTCTTTCTGCCACCAGTTGTTGTTGTTGTTGTTGTTGTTGTTGCCCGCTTTATACAAGTAGAGCATTGCGCTGCCATGAGTTCAACTCTGGCTTTATGATAAGCTGGTCGGCTTTCTGTGAGATCTTGCCGCTCTGGGCTCGCTGCATTGTGGCTGTTTGTTCTAAATTAATATCCGTACGATTTCTTAAAACATCTTGCTAGAAAGTGTTGCAAAAGGAGAGCTCCTGATTTTGTTGGTAGTTTTAGTATTGGGGTTTAGATTTTTTTTGTGTGTGTGTGTTATTTTATGTTTAAAGACTAAAAACCTGAACGAAATGCCTCCTCAGATGTTCGCGTGTTTTTAAAGTGAGCTCACGCCTCGCGTTTGAGAAGCCCGAGTCAGCAGTTCAGCGTCCACACTCTACACATCATAATCTGTGAATCAACATCATGCCACGACGACTATCTGTGACTTGAGACTGAAAATAATCGAAACCTTTATGTGCCTATGAAGAGTTTGTAGATTCGTTTTCTGAATGAAAACCTTGAGCGAACCGTCGAAGCCAACGAAATGGCTGCCCACAAGATCAATATTTTCATGGGCAAAGATCATAACCTTTACACCTCAATAATAAAACGTACTTTCATGTCTGTCGCTTGTGGAGGAAGGAGTGAGTGTTTGGAATAAAACTCTTCATATACACAATATAAACAAAAGAGAGAGAGAGAGAGAGAGAGAGAAAAAAAAAAAAAAAGAAAGAAGCTGTTCATGATAAATGCGGCAGAGCATGAATCACCGTTCCGTCTCCACAGATCTCGCCACTGATACATCGTCCTGTATGGCAGGGACACAAAACACTTGACACATTATATGTAAAGAAGATCAACATACTCGCTATGGAAACAATAAAACCTCTTTAGGAAATAAACACATTCAAAAGCCATGTTCTAAAACTTCAGTGCCCAAAGACAGAATTTGGCATTTTGACAAATCCATGACAAAAAAAAAACACAACGATAAACACATGAGATATATGTTTAGTAATATGTGACCTATGACATGAACCGGGTTTAAGCAGACGCCGCTGTCCAGTTTTCCCCACGACAAGAACAGAAACTTGCAGATTTTGGCGTTCGCTGTGCTGCGGGGACGAAAAACGTCAACAAAAAAACCAGAGGCGGCCATCTTTATAAACTCGGCCCACTATGTTGTGTGTACAAAGAGTGACATAGTATGTTTGTCGCCCCTCAGATTATTCATTCCTCAAGTCCTTTTCTCGTTTTCACAAGCCTGTCGGTTCCGGTCCGGTCCCCGAAGTCCAGTTTCTGAACCCGGCGACGACGAGCAGAACCAGGAAGTTAAAAAAAAAAAAAGATAAAGAAATAAAAAAGGCCCCGAAAGGAGAAACGGAGGATTGAATACGTCGGAGTAGCAAAGGCACACAATCAGAAAGATGAATACACGACTTTGCTCTCCGTCCGACCCCGTCCTCTTTGCCTCCGGCATGACAAAGTGCTAGAACATGCGAGACAGAACTGTGTGTGTGTGCGCGCGCGTGTGTGTGTGTGTGTGTGTGTGTGTGTGTGTGTGTGTGCGTGTGATGTGTGCGCGTGTGGTCACCATAGAAACATACTGATATTTGAAAAAGTTCACTTTTTTTTTGTACACACGGTTACTCCCTAAGACTGCATTGGTAACTGGTCTGTGGTGAGTGCATCTCAAAGCTAGTCGCCCGAAGCTCCGCCCGACCCCCCCCCTCCTTCCCTCCCTCCCCCTCCCCCCCTCTGTACCTTTAAGTAGAAACTGACGATAGGTTGGTTATAGGATAATATATCGACATGAATAATGGTATGTTTACAACAACAGTTAATTATTTTTCAACCGGTATAAATACATTTCTTTGAGGAGGTTTCACAACCATCAAACTGTATGCCACTGTTTGTACGCTGAAAGTGAATGACACGCTCCCGCCGTGTTGTAAAAACACACACTCGCACGCGCTCCCTCGACGACACACGCTCGCAGTCGTCACGACGCACGCAAACAGGCACATGTACTTTTGCAGGGCGGAGGCCAAAGCACGCGCGCACGTACATGCACGCACACGCGCCCACACCAAAGACATAAAGGCACAAGGTATTGCTAATGTTGAGGACGCGTTCATCCGTGTGGACGTAAAATGACTCCTTTCACCCACGCATCCTTTTTTTTTTTTTCTTTTTTTTTTTTTTTTTCACTTTCTCCAAAACATCTTCAGGGGAGGACACACACAAAAAAAAAAAGAGATGCTTCCTCTTTCTAATGAACATGCAAAAAAAAAGAAAAAAAAAGAAAAGAAACCAGACGCACATCGATAGTAAACAAAACCTACAGATCTACAGTACCTACAGAGGTACACCATTTGGTATTTTAGCGCAGACGGACACGCTCAGGTCAGCCGACGTGTAAGACTTCCAAAACAGAGAGCCGATCGTTACGTACAAATCTTAGAAAAAGCAGAGCGGGTTGTATAAAAAAAAGAACGGAACGATGAAGGGGGGGAGGGGAGAGGAGGGGCCGGGACGGGACGGGAGGGGAGGGCAGGGTGGGGGCCGATGGTTTCAGCTCCGCGGGCGTCTTTGACTGACACAGCAGAGCCGCTTGAAAAGTTCCTTAAAAATAGTGAGATAAGATACATCCGGTCTCCTCGTGATATTTTCAAGTACTAAAAATCTGTTCGACTCCCCGATCTGACGCCAAACTGCGCGTAGAGGTCAGACGGAGGTCGAGAGTGGTTCACTGGACGGGAAGCGAGTCCCAACGACACCATCGTAAGACTCCGCGCGCTCCCGTGGGATCCAACATGGATCAATAACGTAGGAGGAACCAACAGACATGCCAATCCATCGGCTGTCGCACCGGTGGGCGGCCCGGGCGGAGACGGAGGGAGGCGGGATCAGAGACGAGGGGCGGACAGGTAAACTCTCCAGAGCTTGGAACGGCAGCAGCTGGACACACACATGCGCACACACGAACGCGTACGACGCCGAGCGTGACGTCGCCGACTCGGCCCGCTGCTCCTCCGCCGCACGGGCTCCGGCATCTGCGTCGAGATTTCCGCCTGCCGCTCGGCTCTCCTACCAGCCGATCAGGTTGGCTTTGGCCTTCTCTGTCAGTTTGCGCACGCGTCCCTTCGAGGAGGTGCCGAAGGTTATCGACGAGTCCTCGAACAGCAGCTGCCTCTGCTCCTCCTCAGAGTCCTCCTCCATGTACCAGGCCGACCGTCGCCCTTGGTTGCGTGTGCGCATGGACCCGCCCTCCCCCGCCTCCTCGCTCGGAGACTCCTTCTGACCGGACCGCTGAGCGGCAGGCTGCTGAGGAGGCGTGACCTCCTCGTTGGCTCTCCTGCTGCTCCTCCTGAGCGGCGAGGGCTCGGGCGACTCGGCGGGAGGAGCCGGTTCCTCAGTTCTTACCACTCGCGGCCGGCCGCGCCGTCTGGGCGTCGACGCCGCTCCGGAGTCCGACAGCGCCGAGGCCTCCTGCGCCGAAGACGTGCCGCCCTCGTCGCCCGTGGATTGGTCGAGCTCGTCGTCGGGGGTGACGCTCCTGCGCCTGCCGCTCCTTCTCATCTCCTCCAGCTCCTGCTTGCTCTTCCTGCCCCTCTTCTTTCCCGGCGGGCGGCCCCGCGGCCTGGTGGGGCTGGCCGGAGTGGCGGCTTCCGGGGGACTCGGCGGCGGGTCCGGTCGGGACTTCCGCCCCCTCCGCCCCACGCCCAGCGTCACGTGACCGCCGTGGCCGTTCAGGTGGGCGGTGCTCTGAGGCGGCGGGCTGGCAGCGGCGACTGAGAGGGAAAAGGATCGACAAGGCAGGGTAAGAGGAAGAAGACGTCGAGGCGGGTGACTATAAACGTGTACTTTATGACTTCCACCGTAAACCTGGGCGTTACGCGGTCACTTCCCTGTGACATCATCTCTTACCAGGTGTGAGTCGTACAGGCGTCCTGAGTTTCCGACGAGTGCTTCCACTGCTACTTTCTGTGGGTTGGGACGGTGTCACCTTCTCGGGAGCTGCTGGCGCCGAAGCCGACACTGAAGAATGGGCCCGCAACGAGCGAGTGGACTCTGAATGACGGCAGGAAAACACAATGAAGACGTAAAATGTGTTGTCGTTAGTGTTGGTAATAAACTTGTAGCGATAAGCTTCTGATTTTGGGGAAGAAAAAAAAAAAACACTCATTTGCTTTCTTGTCAAGAAGAAGAAGTCAAGTGAGAAAACCTGGTATACAGTAAATATAAAGCCAGACACTGGTTAGCTCAGCATAAAGACTAACAATGGGGAAATACCAGGGTGGATCAAAATAGTGAGACTGCTCCTGTTCCAGCACCGTGATGTGTACATGAGGAGGGAGAAGCTGTAACCTGCAAGTCCTCCCAGTTACATCGCTTACGTCGGCACCCGAGTTACACACATTTTTGGTGACCACTGGTCCGAGCACACCGTTGTAATGTTGGAGAACCGACGTGCCATTGCGTCACAGTTCAGCCAATGTTTTCCATCAGAACATCACAGTTGAACGCAGTCTGACCTTGCGGGATCAAATTCTCGGTGCACAAACTCTGTGAATGTCAAAGAACCCGTCCGGTTGTGCTCCCGACTCGATGCTTCTCTTCCATCCTCGGACGGAGACGTTCTGCCCTTCTTGAAACGAGAACGCGTCGGTCTGTTCGTGCAGAGTCGTCGATTTTCATGAAGCATTTCAAGGGTGTTCGGGGCGGTGGTCACAAACGTGCGTGCAACTTCGGTGCCGGCCTCCAAGGCTCACAAATGTACGTCATACGTTATCGTTTCGTTTGGTACAAAAAGCGCTCGACAACCGAGCTTCATATATGAAGTCCGGAGATTACGGCTGAAATGAATCCTGTCATCTCACTCGCAAGACAGAAATGGCAAATGAATTTTTCTGTTAAAAATCACAAACCGTCTTCTCATTGCTCTTAATGTGAATTTAATTCATTACGTGTATGTGTGGTCTCACCCGCTGCGCTCGGCGTGCTGTTGGTGATGTTGTGCGAGGAGGATGAGGAGGGTGTGGAGTGCGCGGAGTGCCGCGCGGCACTGCGCGTGCGCCCCGGAGCCGGCGTGTCCGCCTTGCCGTTGACCAGCTGAGGCGGCGGTTTCACGGGGACGCTCTGCCTCAGGGAGGAGGACCGGGAAGGAGCTGGTGACGGCTCCCTCTTTCCAGTCACCCTGGACGACACGCGTCTCTTCCTCTCTGGGCTAGAGGTGGGACGAGAAGGAAGCGAGGGTCGCGTCAGGGTCACGCAAGATCTCGCTTCAAAGCCGCGGAGGAAATGAGTCAAATATTTGTTTTTTAAATGAGCCCCGACCAAAAAAGGTCGTTTCTACCTGGATGCAGTGCTGCTTGTGGGAGACTCGCTCCTCCTCCTCCTCCTCTTCATCGCGTGCCGGGTCTGTCTGTCTGTGGTGTGTCGTGTCTGCCTGTCTGTGCCTTGTCTGGTCAGCTTATCTGTCAGGCCGTGGATGGCTTTGTAGTCGGCGAGGATGGAGCTGACGTGCTCCTCAAACAGTGCAGAGAGCCTCAGACTCATACTGTATATCTGGAGACACAGTAACGATCATACTGAATCAAATGTCATACTGGGGAGGGTTGTGGGGGGAGGGAGTACATGTTTAACAGCGGTGGCTGATTTGAGGATGTTTGCGCATGAGGCTCTCACCCGAGACTTCTTACTGGGCGTGTAAGCTTTGGAGTTGCTGAAAATGAGCCTGACGTCTTTGCAGAGCTCGATGGGAGACTGGTACTTTCCCTCCTTCAGCGTGTTGAGGACGGTGCCGAAGTCCATCGGCGACTCCACTATTTGCAGGTAGTCCTGGGAGGAGCACAAGGAGCAGAGGAGAGGGAGACAAGAGTAAGAGAGGGTAAAGAAGGGAGGAGGGGCGGGGCGATATGGCCCGAAAATAATATGACATATCTGGGTATTTTTGCGTTATATCGACGAAGTGAGCCGATCCTGAACGCAACGCTGAGGGGGGATTTGGAGAGCTGCACAATGACGACTTCCTCGCCGCTGTCGGCAGGTTCGGCGACGTTTAGTCCTGATTTTATAAAGTTAAGGGTCGACGTTTACCCTACGTTAACAAAGTACTTTTAGGCTTTTGTTGCACTTTTTATTTCGTGGCGGCTCAACTTGTTCACCTGAGCGTCTGCGGCCGACGCTCCGTGTGAACTGCCCGGTGTGAAACACCGAGAAGACAGCGGAGGAGTACAGCAGCTCTCGGCCATGCTTGTTGCTCGATAAGCTGCAGACGTGTCATACAGTTCTGCTGCGTAACGCTATGACGTCATTACGTCAACAGGTCGGAATTCTTTTTTTTTTTATATATATCGTCTGAAAAGTCATACCGGCATTTTTCTGAAGGATATGATATGGCACGCCCCTAAAAGGGAAAATTATGGGCCAAAGAATTCCACTGTTCTTCTGTTAATAAGAGAAGTGAAGCTATTAGTCTGTTCACACCGGTTTTTTTTCCCTTTCACAACTTGTACATCTATTCAATTTGGTCTTCATTACAGATTCTGAATGAAGAGGCCTGTTCTTCAGACCAAACAATCAGTTCGCCTCTCATGCCGCTCCGGCTGTAATTGAATTGTAGCCACTTATCCTCCAGACTGACGGTACAGAAAGACCGCAGGACCACGGAAGGTAACTGAAAATGCAAAGCAGCGTCGGCCTAACGAGCTTGAATCTGATCCACCGCACAGGACGTTCAGTTTGTTCCTGAGGAGGGACAGTTCACATGTACGTGGCAGACTTCATTTAACAAGAGAGAGTTGGGTACCGGGTACTCTTGGAGGTCTACAGGTTCTCTGAAGGGCTCCGAGTCTTCACACTGGAAGATGAGATCCAGCAGCTCCTTACAGCGGCCCCTCCACGCGTGAGGGTCGTACGAAGGAGGTCGGGTTCGCAGTTGGCGCCGCGTGGGTCGACGACCCTACGCGAAAAAAAAAAAAAAGCAAAAGTGAATTGCAGAAGCTGATATAAAACAGCGTCCTCGTCGTTAGAGGCCGGATTATGTGTTATTAGGTGACACTTTTAAGTTTAGTCTGGTTCATTTCCACTCATGTGCACAGAAGTCTAAAAGAAATGGAAACGTGGTCGCTGCTAGATAGGTTACCTTGTGGTTTCGTGTGGATGTTCCAGGAGTATTAGTATCTTCATCGTCTTCCTCATCATCCTACATCAGAAAAAGGAACAGAAGTGATAAAGGTCACGAGTCCCTCGAGGAATCTGCAGTCACAATGATTAATGCAAATTCAACCGGTCTCCAAAATATTTGCAGGAACTTACAATTTTGCAAAATTGTCAGCAGCAAAGCTACTCAGTGAAGTAGTAACAGAAAACAAACCTCTCCAAACAACAAAAATAACTTCATTTATAGTCAACAAGGCTCCTCCACCTCTCCTGTCATCATCAAAACAAACCACATGCTGGTTGACCAGAAAAAAACGGCAGAACTGAAAGTGTTTATGGGAAATGTGGTCTTATCGTGAGAATTATGCCACCAATCATCACGCTTCCTTGTGTCAGTCTCATCCTACAGTGTGTTAAATTACATTTTATACAGTTTTGTGAGATTGACTTCCTTTTTGTGTTGAATTAAAATGATTTAAAAAGCGTTTAAAGAATGTATTTTACAGAAGATGAAGCCGGTGTGTCCTCTGATAGTCACAGACTGTTTTGTAAAGCTACGTCACCTTTATGGCTCATGGTGTTTTTGCTTAAAAGAAATCCCGTAATTTTTTCTTACCAATTTCCACAAATCTTCTCCCCCAAGAATTTGAAACTCAACAAATTACATCACAAGTTCGAGAAATGATGCTGCAAAATTCAAACATCTTTGATCGCAACAATCACAAAAATAAAAAAAATAAAAAAACATGTTTCTCTACTAAGCTCGTGTATTATTGTTGATATGTTTGGTAAAGATAATGTCCTGGGTAATTCTAAGATAAATTGCGTCCTAATTTTGTATATCGAAACGCACCTCATCTTCAGAGTCAGAGAAGGTGGCCTTCTTCATGGTTTTGTACAGAGGCATGAGGTCAGTCAGACTTTGGTCCCTGAGCAAGAAATAAAGAAGAGAGCAGAAATGGTCTTGAGTCAGGACAGTGAAAATGTTGTGGGACCTTCCAAATAAAACAGAGAGAGTGGTCTCATTTCTTATCAAATGTGAATATCAAATTGCTAAATCCAATTAATTATAGTTAATATTTATTTGAGTTGCAATTTCAGTATTATTAGAAGCACGTCTTTGATGGGTGATTTTTTTTTTTTTTACTATTATTATTTTCTTTAATGAAACATTGGATGTTTAAAATTAAGGGAGGCATATTTCAGATGTTATCAGATGTTGAGTCATTCACATTATCTCCCCTTAAGCACAACACACACAACACACAACACACACACACACACACACACACACACACACACACACACACACACACACACACACACACACACACACACACACAGAATGTTGTGTCTCTCCATTTCACACACTCACTTGATGAACTGCAGCATGAGGTCAGAGACGAACTTGGCCGTGGTGACGATGAACGATCCCGGTTCGTTGAACGTCTGTGCGTTGTGTTCGACGTACCGAACCTCCCACATCAGAGAGGAGAGCCGTCTGGGAGAAAAACACACGTCTGTTCAAACCTTCTCTCTTTCACAAGCACACATTGCTCTGCCACAACCTGAGCTGAGGTCACCTGTAGAAGCGGTTCACCAGCCTTTGGCGTATCGTGCTGAGGTCGGTGACGTAGGCCACCACTGTGCAGTATGTCGGGTAAGCTTGGAGGTCCACTGGGAAGGCAAACGGTGCTGCCACGTCTTGACGGAGTTCGTACGGTGGATGAAAGAGAAACACGCGAGAAGAGAGGATTATTAGATAGTAATACTCAGAATGAACACAGCTAAAATTATTTTTTATTTGCGAGATGGGTCAAAAACAGCATAGCTGGATGGTCTGAGGATGTATGTTTAATTTAGTTCATTCGAGTGTAGGTAAGGATATGTAACTAAGAAGGATCTTTGTCTCCTTTTAAATAAAAGAAACACTAACTCACATCTTTATCCTTTTTATACAATTCTCATTTGAGATGTTCGAAACGCACCAAAAAGAGTTCAAATAAACTGCACGGTGAGCCAACTGCAGCATGAAGCGTAGGAGTTACAGGGAGAGATCGAGAAGGATTAAGAGCACCGGCTGCCGGTGCTTCAGTGTGTGTTTAATCCCCCCCCCCCGCTGTCACTAGAGGGAGCCCTCACACTACCGTCCGCTCAATGGGAGGATTGCAGTAATCCCAAGTCTGTGCCTAATATGACATTACATCACTTAACGGGAATTTTTTTTGGCGAGCGCCTCGATATTTAGCCCAAAGTGTTCGCAGCTTATTCCTGTTAACGTATGATCATCCGAGGCCCTGCCGGGCTCGGGGCGGTGACTCGTGTTGGGAAGTCGTGCTGCCGCTGCTCCTTCACGAGAAATGTGCCACCGTGGCTTAACTTCACATCTCATTTGCTCACGTGACTGTTATTTTCACAAGGGCTTGATGACGTCATACCGAGCGTGCAGAGCTGGTCGATGGCTTTGATGATGCGTTCGCACTCGTCTGCGCGTGTGCGGCAGCCCCACTCTCCGTCCAGAGGGACGTAGAGCAGCTCCTTCTGCTCCTCCTCCACCAGCGGGACGCTCATGCCCAACTCTTCGGGGAACGTGGCTGCAGCGAGACAAGGAGAAAAATCTGTGGCAGCTGTGAAATGTCAAAAAAAAAAAAAAAAAAAGAGTTTCAGTGTGTGCGCGCTGAAGCATGATGTGTACCGTGAGATACCTACCGTCATCGGGGATGGGCTCCATGTCCCAAGGACTCATCTTCTCGGTGTCTCCGTTGTCCCAGCTAGACGGGAAACAGGGTCGATATGAATCATCAGCATCATCAGATTAATTTATTTTGTATTTTACATAGTTGATGATGCTGTTTCGTCAGCACTGATGGAGCTCTCCTACATAACATGTGACCCTGAAGCGCTCACAGTTGAGAGCAAAAAAAACAAAAAACAATGACTCAAACTGACAATGGGCTTATTAGTGCTTCACATTAGAGCGTTCACCGACAATGAAAGTCCAGAGAAGAGATGCAAAACAAAGGTCAGCGTTCATTATGTCAAAGGAAACTGTCATCCAGGATGAATCTGTTTCTTAGGATTCAAGTCAGGAGGTGTTTATGTGGTTAATGGAGGCTGTGAGAGGAGATACCAGCATCATAATGAATGAACGGGAATGTGTCCTGTGACATGAAACAACTCAAGATTTTTTATTGTGTTCAACCATGGATCAGGATTCACTATGATCCTCGGTACACGGAGAGCAGCTGTAGTGGGAACTAAGTTTTCACACTTTTGCACTGACCCCCCCCCCCCCCCCAAAAAAAAAAAAAAAGAAAATGGTTGAAATTTTCACTTCAGCTCATCCAAAGCTCGAATATTAACCAGAACCTAGAGGAGAGAACACATCAGTCCAGTTCTGGCGGCTCTGCGCTGGCTGCCTGTAAGACACGGGATTGACTTTAAGGTCCTCCTCACACACAAAGCTCTAAATGGGTTCAGAGCGAGTCACATCTCTAACTGTCTGGTTAACTATGAGCCTTCAGGAACACTGAAATCATCTGCTGCTGGTTTATTGGAGGTTCCCAGCGACATCCGAAAGAAAATTGGGGATTCAGCTTTTGTCAGCTGCGCTCCAAAGCTGTGGAACAAACTAGCTGTTAGATATCAGGGAAGCTGCTCAGTTAATACTTTCAAAAGAAAGCTCCAAACATATCTTTTTACATCAGCCTTTAACGAGCTACTCTTGAAGGTCCCTTGCACTTGCCTGCACTTGAACTACCGCATCTTTAAAATGCACATCGCTTTATTTTATATTTTAACTCTGTGTTTAATTTGATCTGTTCTCATGCATCTCATTTCTTATTTATATTTATAAACGCTCCTTTATACCTGTTTTCATGTGAAACATTGCATGCAATTCTCTTGCTTTGAAGCACTTTGAGCTGCATTTCTTCTATGAAAGGTGCTATACAAATAAAGTTTATTATTAATAGTATTATTATTATTATTTCTGTGACTCAAACAGATTAATTAATTACAGTTTTGGTCCCATTTTCTCCCTTTGGTTCTGGAACATGGTGCTGCATGACGGAGTAAAATAAGAAGCAAGAGTCTCACTCAGAGATTTTCCATCCATATTTCTTCTGCAGCCTCTGAGTGCCTGTTAAATATTCTCCATACACAGCGGTGTGTCTCATGTTATGAAGGTTGTGTGATAGAGAAGCAGAGACTCTCTGGTGGTGATTGAGACAGTTATAGTTAAGTCATGTTGCTTTCTGCCGTGCAGTTTCAGAGGGTCTGATACTTCTTTGCCACTCAGACACTTCATCATCACCTCTGAATCTGCAAACTGATAATGTGACACTTCACTTCCTTTTCATCACCATTCCCGCTTGTTTCTGAAGCATTTCTTTTGTCTCTGTTTCACACACGTTATGTCTGTGTTCACTTGTGCCCCTTCTGCCTGTGGGCAGCTTGTCATGCGGTGTCCTTTCATTTATTCAAAATGAAGAACACCGAGTTTGACGCTGCAGCTCTCCTTGATAGTGTAACTACAACAGATTCATCCTGTGAATATACGACTGTGTAGATATTTTGTTGTGATTTGACCTGCGACCCGACTGACAACAGAGTAACTCTGAATTTGTGATCCTACCAGACATTGTAGCACTGGAACAGGCTGTCAGGATACTGAGGCTGGTAGGGCTCCTGGCTCTCAATGGTCCCGAACCACCAAGCATCGTCGATCACTGAACGAAACCTGTCACCTGAACACACACACACACAACTGTTCAGGTCTTTAGAAACATGGGATGTTTTATCTTTGATTCCACTGTACATGTTTCTACACTGCTCAAAAACATAAAGGGAACACTTAAACAACACAATGTAACTCCAAGTCAATCACACTTCTGGGAAATCAACCTGTCCAGTTAGGAAGCAACACTGATTGTGAATCAATTTCACCTGCTGTTGTGCAAATGGAACAGACAACAGGTAGAAATGAGGCACTTATCAAGACAACCCGTATGAAAGAACGGTTCTGCAGGTGGTGACCACAGACCATTTCTCTGTCCTCATCCTTTCTGGATGATTTTTGGTCACTTTTGCATTTTGCCAGTGCCCTCACCACTAGAGGTAGCATGAGGAGGTGTCTACAACCCACAGAAGTTGCTCAGGTAGTGCAGCTCATCCAGGATGGCACATCTACGCACGCTGTGGCAAGAAGGTTTGCTGTGTCTGTCAGCACAGTGTCAAGAGCACGGAGGAGATACCAGGAGACAGGCCAGTACACCAGGAGACGTGGAGGGGGCCGTAGGAGGACAACAACCCAGCTACAGGACCGCTATCTGCTCCTTTGTGCAAGGAGGAATAGGAGGAGCACTGCCAGAGCCCTACAAAATGACCTCCAGCAGGCCACTGATGTGCATGTTTCTGCTCAAACTGTCAGAAACAGACTCCATTAGGACGAGGGCCCGACGTCCACAAGTGGGGCCTGTGCTTACAGCCCAACACCGTGCAGGGCGATCGGCATTTGCCAGAGAACACCAAGATTGGCAGCTTCTCCATCAGCGCCCTGTGCTCTTCACGGATGAGAGCAGGTTCACACTGAGCACATGTGACAGACGTGACAGAGTCTGGAGACGCCGTGGAGAACGTTCTGCTGCCTGCAACATCCTCTAGCGTGACCGGTTCGGCGGTGGGTCAGCGACGGTCTGGGGAGGCATTTCTTTGGAGGGCCGCACAGTCCTCCATGTGCTAGCCAGAGGTACCCTGACTGCCATTAGGTACCGGGATGAGATCCTCAGACCCATTGTAAGACCATATGCTGGTGCAGTGGGCCCTGGGTTCCTTCTGATGCATGACAATGCTCGGGCTCATGTGGCTGGAGTGTGTCAGCAGTTCCTGCACAATGAAGGCATCGATGCTATGGACCGGCCTGCCCGTTCCCCAGACCTGAATCCAATCCAGCACATCTGGGACATCGTGTCTCGTTCCATCCACCTACGCCACGTCGCACCACAGACTGTCCAGGAGTTGACTGATGCTTTGATCCAGGTCTGGGAGGAGATCCCTCAGGAGAACATCCGTCGTCTCATCAGGAGCATGCCCAGGCGTTGTAGGGAGTGCATACAGGCACGTGGAGGCCACACACACTACTGAGCCTCATTTTAACTTGTCTTGAGGAATTTCCACAGAAGTTGGATCAGCCTTTTATTTTGAGTATGATTCTGAATCCAGACCTCCATGGGATAATGATTTTGATTTCCATTGATCATTCTTGTTATTTTGTTCTCAACACATTCCACTATGTAATGAATAAAGATTTTCAACTGGAATATTTCATTCATTGAGCTCTAGGATGTGTTGTTTAAGTGTTGCCTTTTTTTTTTTTTTGAGCAGTGTATTAAGTCCGACCACAAAAGGTGAAAGAAGTCTGACCTATACTCCACTGCCTCTTTCTGGCGTTGTCAAACTGCTGCCGTAAAATCAGGAAGTCGATTACATCCGGCATGTCGTGGTACCTGCAAGAAGACAAACAAGTTCAGTTCAAGCTTTGAAGTAGGTGCAACTATCATATATCACAGACTGCCAGGCAATTACAACTGGATTCACTGTTTGTGTAAAAATGGGTACTAATGTAAAACATTAAGTCATCTTTAAACTTTGCTAAAGTGCGAGTTGTACAGAGAACGGGGAAGAGTTTCACACTCGGTTGGCACTAAAAATCTCAATGTTGAAGAAAAAAGTGAAAATGAAAGTGAAAATTGGAAAGTTTGAAAAAGCACAGGATATGTCACACTTTAAAGTAGTACAGGGGGCAGCTTATATTAAAAGAGTGTTCCAATGTTCTGGGTCAGAAACCTCTGTGTTATCACTTTGTCTTAAAAGCTGAGACGTGTTTGATAAATATTGCAGTCTTTACTCACTTCATAGAGAAGGATCCTCCGGTCAGTTTGCCCGTGTCGGGGTCCAAGAAGGAAAGCTTCAGACAGCACAGCGTGGGCAAGCCGACCTCATATTTGATGCCGACTATCTTCATCAACTCCTGCTCCTGAACGCCACAAACAAGAAAATTAAAAAAAATTAAAAAATAATGAGCACAACTTATTTACTCACTAAAGAGATCATTCACAAAAACTGGAACCCTGTTCAATGCTGTATGTGCACTCTGTTACTGTATTATTTTGTTTTGTAATTTCCTGGCCTTTCCAAAGGGAAGCCCCAAGTTCAGTGGGTTTTAGGTGGTGTGTGTGTGTGTGTGTGTGTGTGTGTGTGTGTGTGTGTGTGTGTGTGTGTGTGTGTGTGTGTGTGTGTGTGTGTGTGTGTGTGTGTGTGTGTGTGTGTGTGTTGCAAAAGTGTGAGCAAGTTTTTCCAGCTGACAAAAAAGTGACAGTAATGCTTCATCGTTGCCATGTGTGGCTTGTCAAAGTACAAATAAAAGATACAGAAGAGCACTTCATAAACCTAAAACCAGCTCATTCACAGCCCTGTACGCCGTGCCTGCAATGCATTATGGTCCGCTGTCTGCACAGAAATAGCTATTTCTGCCTCCTCACATGGGGAAAAAAAAAAAAAGGAAATGCATACAAAGTAAAAAAAAAAAGAAAAAAAAATACAAATCTTGTAAGCTGTTGCTTTCAAGTGTCTGGTGTTTTTTTTTCCTTTTCTTTTCAGTTTCATATACAGGGAGGAAACTTTGAACTCAGCAGACATTTTTCTTTTAGTGAAGAGACATTTTTAGGTCAGAAAAAAGATTCAACTCCACATGAACCAGGCAAGTGTCTGTGATAAAGGAGACGCACCGGTCCGAGGTTTGTAAGAAAAGGAAAAAGACTGTTAGATTGTTCAGAGCAATGAAAGGACAGTGAATGATTGCACCGTTGTAGGCTGCATCTATGTATCCCTCTGTCATTTTCTTTCCTAGTGGGCTCAGCTTTTTAGACATTATCTCGGAAATTCAGCATTCTTAAAAGAGAAATGTCGCTGAGAAGATTACACCACTAAAATGTCAGTCACAATGTTACATCTCAAACGGGATACGGCATATTTAACGGCCTCACATTTTCCAGTTGTATATTTACAGTATTGATATCCATATGAAATTATTTTAAGTAGTAAAAAACATCTTAATATAATTTTACATCTCTGTTGAGCTTCTCTGGAAAACCAAGAACAGGCTGTTTTGTGTCTGCCTCTTTAAGAGGCATTGACACCAATAACCCTCTGTTCTGATTGGCTGACTCTTTTCTGAGTGACACACCCAGGCCAACCACAGGTTTTCTTTGTACGTGATTGGACAGTGGGCCGGGCTGAGGGTGGACCGATGACATGAGCGTGAGTTTATGACATCACAAATTTACAGAAGTCCAAACAGGACAGGTGCAGAATACAGGCCGTGTGCATTTCTCAATGACCTGAGCAGTTTGTCACTTGCACACTATTTAAATAGCACTTAAACCTGCTTTATAATTAAAAAAGGTAAATCAGAATTGATATAATATTGGACCTTTATTAGAGGGGAGGCATCACTTGAAGTTTTAAGCTGAATTCTCTTCATCTTAATGAATACCTCTCTGATTATATTGTCTCTACGTGAGCCCTGCATTGATTGTTGTTACATGGCTCGACTATGATTGTATTAAGGACTTTCTCCTCTGTGGTTGTGGGCACACAAATAAAGAGGCCATATAAATCTCCGGATAGGTGGGACCTAAAGAGCGATGTCTCTCTTCAGCAATACTTAAATCCATCTTTGTCAGGCGGTTCCTTACCCGGAGCTCCATCTTGTGCCAGGGCTGCTTCTTAGGATTGATGCTGTAAATCTTTTTTTGTTTGGCCATCTCCACATAAGCTTCATGGCCCTGCCTGAAGTAGTACAGCTGCAAACACACACAAATATACAACAGATTGTGGTTTTTACTGCATTAAAAAAAAAAAAAAAAAAAAAAAAAGTGTTATATGTCTTGACATGTAAAACTACTTAAACTTAATTAAATGTGTGCTACAGGCCTATAACCGCTACAGATAGCAATGCTCGTCAGTCTGGCCCTTTGCTCTCTTATGTGTAATGAGCATAACAGACACACGGTGCCGCTATCTTCGGTGCGGCCTTTCAGCCATGTTGCTATGTAAAACATGATTCCGTGTTTTGGTGTGAGCAGACATGTGGTGCACATGTGTTGACAAGAGACACGGAGGGTGTGTACCTCGTCTCCCATCTGGGGTATGTAAGGACATCTCCGAGGGACCGTGTCAGTGATCCAGGCAGAGGGAAGCCATTCCTCCAGAGTTAGCCCCTGCTCCTGTAACTCGGTCCTCTGAATGACAAGCACAAGAAATATTTTAACATTCATTTGGAACTTCTGCATACATACCATTTTCTTTTATTTCCCAAACTGTGTGAATGTTGCATATAAATATGAGCCTGCAATTAGTAGTTAGTTCTCATGCTGGTGTCTGTGGTTAATATACAACAATGTAAATTCTGCATTGCTACTCTATTATAAAAAGCAAATTACAAAAATTAACAAGATCACATCCTCAAATTCTCTCTAAAAAAAAAAAGTGCATTTTAAGTCACATTTAAAGTGTTTTTATCATTTTAAATAAATCTTTTTAAAATAATTTTAAATGTGAATATTGATTTATACAAATGACCGATGGGAAAACTGACTCTTACAGTGAGTTCAGTTGTGAGATTTCCAGTAATTGCAAGAAGGAAATAAATGAAGCTCATGTCAAAGTTCAATAAGGAAGATCTATCTTCATATCTTCAACGTGCTATTCTTGCTTCTCTATTGTCTTCGTCACCTCCGCTTTCCCTCACTGTCAGTTTCACTTCATTCACAATTTCCCCGTTACTACAGTCCAGTGATCTTTCTGTCTACATTTCTGAACCAATCGGTCCCTGCCCCCTATTTTGTAAATACCACTGCAATTCTGTCACTTTGCCCTTCATACCCTCTATCGCACAACTCTCCTCCTCCTCCTCCTCCTCCCCCCCATCTCCGCTTCATCCTTCTGGTCATCCGATCCAAGTTTCAGTCAGACATACTCTAACTCTGCTTCACTACCACCAGCGTCTAAACTCAGGGAGGTCCTGTCCCTCCTCCACCCTTCATTTAGGACATCACTGCCATTACTTCCATAAACACTGTTATTCACTTCCAACTGCTCTCTCCTGATTGGGATTTTAGCCACTACTGGGGACGAACCTTCCTCTTCTCCTTTGGCTTCGTCTTCTTTGGTAATGCGCCATCTTTGTCTGCTTTGTCCTTCTTCCTCTCTTTCTTCCCTTCCCTCTTCTTCTCTCCGTCCTCCTCGGAGCTGCTGCTCTTCTTTTTCACCTTAACGCTCTTCTTGGGCGGTTCAAGGTTGATCCCTGCGTCCGCCGTCCAGTCGGAATAATCGCTGGAGTAATCACTGCAAATGCGCCACAGAGCGAAGATTAACTCGGCAGATGTACGGTATCTGCTTGTCTTATGTTTTCATTTGCATATGATATATAGATGCATCTGTGGGAGATAAGTGATATGATAAATGTGTGGGATATATACTATGTGTGTGTGTGTGTGTGTGTGTGTGTGTGTGTGTGTGTGTGTGTGTGTGTGTGTGTGTGTGTGTGTGTGTGTGTGTGTGTGTGTGTGTGTGTGTGTGTGTGTGTGTCTTACCTTGAACTACTGTGGTCATCTGGCCAGGGCTCCTTCACCTCCTCTTCCTTCTCCTCCTCTGAGGAGTGACCGTTGATTTGTCGTACCTCCACCTCTCCCTGAAAACAAACAACATTTTATATTCGCACAAATATAATGGATATGAGGAAGCACGAGAAGCCAAACAGATTCAATAAAAAGGAATGAGTGAAAGTCATTAAGAGACTTGAAACAAAAATGTTTACTTTAAGTTTCAATGAGAAAACGTCCGACACAGCTCTCCCATAAAGTATCAGCCTAAAGGCATTAACAGTGGTTTATCTACCTCTGAGGCGCTGTCATCGTCATCAGCAGCCTCAGCGCTCTGCCGGCTTGTCTCCTCCATGGCAGCGCGAGTTTGGTAGCCGTGGTTACCCTGGCTCCTCCTCGCCTCATCTACCACACCCTCCGACGTCGGATGAACCTGCAGGAGCAAAGAATGGAGAGCTGAGTGAGACGAAAGTGCTGAGCTGAAGAGACGTGAATTCCTGAAGAAGCGGCGAATGAGAAAAATGATTACGTTGGTGTAAAGTGTTGTGAAAAGTTCATGCTAATTCCACGTACCCGGCTCTCCTTGGGGAGAGAGTGGATTGTACGCCTCCTCCTCTCGGACTGATAAATGTTGATCTCCTCCTCCCCTTTAGCCTCCCGCCAGTTCACCTGTCTCCTGCACAACAAACACACGCACAGATCATTAATGTTCATTCATGACGTTCTGCGCTCCAAAGCCTAACTTTGTGTTCACGGTGTGTGTGTGTGTGTGTGTGTGTGTGTGTGTGTGTGTGTGTGTGTGTGTGTGTGTGTGTGTGTGTGTGTGTGTGTGTGTGTGTGTGTGTGTGTGTGTGTGTGTGTGTGTTACCTGACGGAGGCGTCCTCCAGCTCCGGCACCAGCACCCTGCGGCTCCAGGCCACCAGGTCTCCCTCCGTGGCCATCTGGCTGCGGGGGGCGTTGCTGTGCATCTGGCGCACACCCTCGATCTGCCCGCTGCGGCGCAGACCCACGTTGGGCGGGGAGTGCACCTCTGTGGGCGAACCCACCGATCCTGACGGGAAAGAGACGTCAGAGAGAGAAAGACGGTGCTTCCGCTGAAACCACTTAGTCAGCAGCATGAAAAAGATTAGTCTGTGACCAGACAACTGTCAATAAATGACGACAATGCCTAAAACAAAGTCATCCAAGTCATTTCCGGTAGATCAGTCACTCAGGTGCTGCACATGCTCACACTTCAGTGAGTTTACCATATGAAGGATAGTAGAAAACTCAAATATTAACATGATGATAAAAGAAAAAGGCTGCAACTAACAATTATTTTCATTAGCAATTTATCTTGGGGTTATTCTAAATTAATAGTTTGGCCTGTAAAATGTTAAAAAATAATTCAAAACTCCAGTTATTTTCTGAAGCCCAAGGTCACTTTTTCAATTTGCTCATGCTGTCCATCCAACAATTTATCACCCAAGTTATAATTCTAAATACATTTTTCAAAAGACCAAATTTCAATTAATTTACGAATCAATTAATTAACAGTTTCCCTTCTTAAGATGTAAACAATACGTTTTCATAGGCAAGAAAGAGTAGAGAAAAAAATTATTTGCAACTAGTAGGTAATCAGATAAAAGACATTTTATTGTAAAACCTGATGGAATCTAATGAAATCATGTATTTCTGTCTCAAGTGTGTTTCTTTTAAATTAAGCCCACTGCATTCAGTTACCTGCAACCTTCTGGATGGTAATGTGTTGGTACGCAGCTGAGGACACGAATTAATTTCCTTTTCTGTACTCATCATCTCTTGGATTAACTGACTAAAAAAGCAAATCTCCCAAAGACTTACACTGACTGAGTTCTATGAAAACTCTGAGTCAAGGGAGTTTTGTTCAACCTAATTACAGTTGCACATTTCCTATGTTTTGTATCAGATCTATCAATGAATGTTGTTCACCAACATGTATACTTAATATGCATATTATTATCTTGATGAAATCTTCACTGTGACTTGAGTTTCATCATTTTGCTTCTGTACAGTATTTTTTTGTTTAAGTGAAGTATAAACAAAAGGTTGAAAAGTATTTGTGACTAAATGAATGACTGTGTAATTAATACAGATATAGTGTGTAGTGTTATTTTCACACAGTTAATTACAAAAATTCATCATATTTAAATTAAGATATCTGCAAACACTGTCTTAAACCGCCTCTAATATAAGCAAACTCTGCGAGTATCACAGCATATAGACGTCTGTATTTACTCCGAAATTAGGCGGATGAAAACAAATGCTACAATACAACCACATTAAAAAGCTAGTACAACTTTGATGTCACGTGTTGGTCCTACCTCTGTTGGCCCTGGCGTTTGCTGCATTGGCGGCAGAAGCCGAGGTTTCGTTGGTTCCCAGTCTTTGGTCCTGTTGCTGCTGCAGCCTCTGAATCATGGTGTCCAGAGGACTGGAGCCGTCCACCGCCTGCTCACTCACCACCTGGTTCAGGCCTGACACAGACAGGACGGCAGCAAACGGGAGACTTAAAACAGTGAAACAGACGCTGGAAGGTTTTTCTGGTAAAAACAAACAGGCTTAAATCCAACCAGTGTTACAGTCATAAAGAATACCACCACTGTGTAATAAGCGAACGTAAACATTTCTGTATCGCTCTTATTTCTAAATCCCTGCACTCAGCAGGTCTCGGTGCTCAACTATCAACTTCAAAGAAGTAGAAAAGGCAGTTTTTCTCAAATCCCAGCAAAAAAAAAATTCAGACAGCATGAGGAGTCATACTGTCCCATAAGGAATTCCTTCTTCACTTATTTTCACTGTGCTCTACTTTCCACTGTTTCTGCTTAGATCGCTGCCTTATTAATTCAGATTTTAATTGCCCGTGTAGTCTCAATAAAAGCCTTCGATGTATCCCATTTGAGGACAGACAGCATTATTGTCAGGCTACGAGAGCGTCACGATCAGCTTGACAAAAGTGTCTTTGATTGGCAGACAGACGGGCTCTGATGAGACAGCATCACCTCCAGGCAAAGATCTGCTGTGAAGAGTACAAGCAAACGAGGGTCCGCAGCACAACTACGACTGAGTTTGTGCCCCCGGGCCGTGAAGAACACACACTCCTGAGGGTTTGATGTTGTGCCTCTGTACCTGAAGAAGTGACCCCCATCTGAGGAATGAGCTGCTCGTCCCTGCAGCCCTCCCGGCCCGGCACCAGCCGCTGGTATCTTGGGGGGTGCGGGTTCCCGTCCACGTCCACCAGGAAGGGAGGAGGCATCAGATGTGGCGCCTGCTGCGTCTGCTCGTCCAGCACGTAGTTGTTGGCGTCCCGGATCAGCGGCCGGTAGTCGGTGTGGAAGAACATCTGGTCCGATATCTGAAGCGGGTTTGGAGTAAACAGGTAGAGGGCATTTGTTAGTACTGAAAACATTCAATTGTTGAATGCTGGGGATGTTTATACGAGGGCCGATCAAAAGGTTTGAAGACTTTGCGACGGAGTGCAGCACGGGATCGTGTGTGGAACGGGAAAAATGCTTGTGAGTAAGCGTTGTATAAGCTACACTTGCATTTGTGACCACTTGTATGTGGACATTTGTGATTTGACCATGGGCCTGAGCAGAGAGCACACATCAGATTTTGATCAGCAACGGAGACCCTTGAAATGGTTCGGAAAGCCTACAGCAGGGGTCAGATCTCAGGAGCCCTCAAGAGGAACGAAGGTAGGAAACGCCTGGCCGACAGCGACGAAGCAATGAGCTCGGCGAGGTGTTCTGAGCGGCATTTGCCTTTCAAGAGGTGCAGGACGTCCCTGTCAGGTCTGGAGCAACCAGGTGGGTTTTCTTTGACATTTCCTGAGTTGTGCACCGCAAATTTGTCCCCAAGTCAGACTGTCAACACTGAGCTTTACTGTGACGTTGTGAAGCACCTGAATGACCTGAACTGTGGCTTGATGGCACGGCGTATTGAAAACGAGGGAGTTTAATGACCAAAAAAACCCAACAATCGTTGCTCCTCATCTTTCAGGTCCAATGTGAAATTCAAAATACACAAAACGTGTGCAACTCAGATGTTGATCAAGCGACATAACTTTGAATACTTACTCACACAGGTTATAGCTTCCCTCTGCTCTGTGAACATTAATGTGCTGTGCTGCGTTCATGCACAACAGGAACAGTCTCTGAACTTCTTGATTGCACCTAGTAAATATAAAAAGTGGCGGTTTACCTTGTCGTACTTGCTGCTGGAGCCAAATCCAAAGATGAGCAGGTGACCGTGGGAATCTGTGGCTGCAAAGTGCTGCCCATCTGGACTGCATTTGCAGTCGAACAACGCTCCGTGCCCTTGGCCCTCAATCTATCCACAGAGAGAGAGGAGATGAAGAAATAGGCCCACACTGTAATTCATAATATTACACTACCAGAGGAAATTCCAGGGAACTGTAATAATTGTACAACATGGACAAAATCTACTCTGAATGTCTAGTCAATAAGCCAAAGTTATGGCACATGCAAGTAATCAGCTGGAAGAATCTCCCCTAAAATAAATGTAATACAAAATCAGTTTTAGTACCACAGCAGACAGTTTCTGAGAAATAACATCCACCACTGCCCAACAGAGCGCCACCTACAGAAACCGAAACTTAATCAACACAAAATTGAAGAGACAAAACCCCAAACTGTTCCGAGTGTCAGCCAGCTGTTGCTCTGGGTTTGATGTGTGGGTATTCCCTCGCCCTCACAAAAGCTCCCTTCAGTCCCAATATGAAAAATGTGTTTATTGGTTTTGCCTCTTTGTCCCTTATTCATGAAAAACAACTCTGCATCTGCCAACACACTGAACTCAAGCACACAGGCAACCCCAGAAGAACCCGAAGCTCATTTCCCTGAAGAAGGAAAATTGTTTTTTTTGCCTGGCTGGATGGCAGAAAATGGCAGAAATGGCAGAAAAATGCAAATATCCAAATGTTGTGTAATAAAGAGATATTGTGCAGACTCCACTGTCAGACTTTAAGGATTTAATGAACTTCCTTGGTTGATACACACATTCATGCTGAAGAAGGATTAGAGTCGTAGCAGTGATTCAAAAGTGTTTGCAGCAGCTTTGGAAAAGTAAGAATGAGCTGCCTAAACAGACCAAACCATCCTGCAAGGCTGGATACATGATGCAGTAAGTAATGTATGTCACATGCATCGACTGTATATCAAGATGGACGAACCACTAGGTGCTGCCTCCAAAAGACTTCCATTCAAAAAGCATCAACTTCTCTAATGAAATGCAAAGTCAATAAAATTGTTTCTCAAGTCATTAAAGTGTCATTATTTAAATTCTCTCCTGATCAGAGTTCTTGTTTTGCATCTGAAAATAATTACATCATTAATTTGACTTTAGGCCTCAAAGAGAGGTTTGTTTGGGGGCGTATCTGGTTTGATTGGCATTCCTGGGGTACGATCAGGATTCCAGTATGGGTGGGCGGGGCTTAGTGCCCTCGGGTTCGGTCACATTCAGGTCCAAATATGGTCATTTCTGAATCCAAAAACCAAGATGTCGAAGGCCAGACTCAAGACTTCAAATCGGCAGTTCACACCTCACGATCAGTAGTGGCTCGATCTGCAGTGTTGACTGCAGGTGGACACGTAATATTGAGGTCTAAACTTCTGACAAATGGCAGCACACATTTCCTTCATACTTTGGCTTTACTTTTGTCACAGTGGGAGGAAGTTCTGATGTGTTTTCTATCTTTATACACAGTCTATGGTCACATGCGGCAGAACTGTAGAAGCATGGCTCGTGCAGCTTCAAGGCTCGGCTCCATTAAAGCGAGAACAGTCTTCCACTTGTAAATAGAAGTTGAATTAATGGGCAATAAAAAAGTAGTACCTCTTGTAGTCCCTGATATGTTCGGTAGCTAAAGTGAACTAATGTAAGCTAACATGACTCAGTCAGCTGATTTAGCTTAGCAACAGGGACATGAGTTCAATTGTGAGCATGTGGAGGATGCTGGACCAATGTTAACAACCTTGAGATGGATCACGGTGTGTAAGGGACTCCATTCTCTGCCTTCGAGTTCTTTCTACTTCTGCTGATCTTACTCAACATTTCACCTTCCACCATTATCCATTTTCACTTGTAACAACAGTAAAGGCAGTCTCGCAGTAGGTTTTAAAGTGAAAAGGCACAATTTGGGATCGTTCTCTCACACACACACACACACACACACACACACACACACACACACACACACACACACACACACACACACACACACACACACACACACACACACACACACACACACACACACACACACACACACACTATTGACTGTCTCCAATCGACGCCAAGATTTGGCCGAATAACCACTTCACTCAGTGACTCATGGTCTGTTACCATAGAGACAAAAGTAGGAAGTAAAACAATCATTAACACGCTAGATGAATATGTACAGTGACATGTGAACTTCAATCGGAGGACTTTACTCTGTGCCGGGCTCGTGTACACTCGCGATGCATCAAATGACGGAGAAAGTGCAGGAATGGAGGGAAAAGAAGGAAAGCAGAGACAGAAAGTGAAAGCAAAGAGGGACAGGGAGGAACATGAGTGGGGGAAAGGGAAAGTATGTCAGATAAAGAGTGACACTGGGAAAGAAATGTGGGGTGGGAAAACAGCAAAAACGAAAGAAATATTCCAAATGAACCTCACGTATCTATGCAGGCCAGAGGAAACACAGTTCAACAAACTCATGTATATTTTTGCAGATTAAGAAGATATGACATCCGTGTCACATGAGAGGGAGACAAAGATAATGATCCTGGCACTTAAAAGGTTGCGGTGTGAATAAAGCAAAAGAGAATACAGTGAGGGAAATGCAATGATACGCAGGAGTGGAGGAGGCATACGATGGACCGGAGTCTCACCATGTTGAAGTAGGAGCGGATCTTGACTCCTCTGGCGAGGTCCCACACGATGCAGTTCCCATCATGTCCCGCTGAGAAAAGGATTCTGGGATCAAAGGGATGCGGCTCCAGGACGAACACCTCATCCTCGTGACCCTGACAAAACATGAACATCTGGATTAGGACACGCTTAAGAAAGAAGAAAACAGTGGCGCTTGAATACTGAAGAACTGTCCTTATTCCTGTTCATGTTTCAGCCCGTGAACACCATGTTTTACTGCACTCCTACATCCAAGATTTACCTCAAGTATGGAAACTGAAGAAGCCACACAAATTCAAATGTAAGTTTTTGCCGATGCCCACGTTCTGCTTTTTGTTCTTCTTCTAGGTTCGTATGCGGTGCTGCGAGGCAGCTATCAAATGCCGCGTGTCCGTCGATGCACGAAAGAGCGCGATACGTCCCTAATAAAAATAATATCACGATATTCCGGGGAAATTTCTTAATAACATGGCAAAATACTGAAAAAATATTTTATTACAAATTTTGAGGACATAAAACAAAATAAGTATTATAGTTGTATATGTCAGTTTGTCTTCTAATATTCAGTAAAAACAAACATATTATTGTCGTTTGTGATATATCTGATCTTTTGTAAACAAATGTTTTCCTCACGTTCCTCCCCTGTCTGGAGCTAACTCCTCCACAGTGTATCCACTGTGTTACATACACGACATCAACAAATCATGTGAATTTTATTTTTCATAATAAAAATCACAACAATGTCATTGTGAACTGTATGATACGGCACAGCTGTAGCGCATCCAGCAATACGGTGACAAGACAAGCGTCTCTAACCATGTCAGCAGCACAGAGGTCTGCTTTAGACAAGATTTTCAAAAGTTAATCTGATAAAATCAGATATATGTTTACCATGTTTAGAAGAAATTTCCCCTCTGGGATTAATAAAGTGTATAAAATTTTAAAAAAAAATTTAAAAAAAAGTTTATCATATTAGGTGTGTCGCATATTTTTGCAAACATTGGAAATAAATACATAATGCAGCTGAGGTTTTAGTTTTTCAGATATTTGGTCAGAAATCAAATATTTGAACACATTTTGATCCTGATGGTTGCGCAACATGAAGATTTAAGATCGTCGAAAAAAAAACAGGCTTCATCCTGTGAGGACCGTGAATGTCTGAACTAAGTTTACTGGCAGTCCATCTATTAGTTGTCCATTTCCATCCATTAAATCGTTAACCAATCGACAATGATCTGAGATGTTGAAATACAAGCTGTGTGACCTTTAATATACCATAACTATAAAACTCATGCTTGCTTTAATAATACAAATTCATATCTGTGTCTGTGTTCACAGCGTTTGGGTGTCCGGTCACTACATACCATCAGGACATGGACCAGATTCCCGCTGGTCGAGTTCCACACCTTCAGCGTCAGATTGTTGGCCGCTGTGATGACCGTGCCGTCATGGCGATCCCATGCTACCATGGTAACCTTCAGCTTGGTCACCTTGTCTTCGAGCGGAGGAGGGTTGTACTTCCTGAAAAAAGATGTTGATATCATAAAGTCATCTTACTTTACACATACAATTCATACCACAAAGAGACAAATTAATGGTTAAAACGACAAAAAGAAATGAAGTCATCCTCCTTTTAACCTTAACAACAAGTGATCACTTGTACATGGCTGCTAACGAATTCATTCTGTTATCCTGAGTCCTTTTTCACACCATTAATGAGGAGCTTGACCAACCTGACAGGCAGACCTTATCTTTCTGTAGGTTGAGGTAATTATTTGCAACCCCAGCTGTTACTGTTCACAAAAGGAAACCGTGAAAAGCAGCACATTCAAAGCATTTCTTTTTTGTGCAATTACCTGACCAAGGTGTTCTGTACTTTTAAGATCAGTGTAGAAACAGTGTTCCCAAAGACTAACATATCAGTTGCAGGTTGTTGTTGTTTTTTATAGCTAGGTTACAGAGGGTTTTTTTCTTTTTTCTTTTTATTGCTGCGTAAGTTTTGTTGTGTTCATACGCGCAATAAAGACATAAATAGCCTGTCAGTGTCATCTCTATTCATTCACGGTCTGTGATGCCTGCAGTAAATCTATACTCCGTCTTGGAGCAGTCAGGTAATCAATCACTCTGTCACACTTCATGCCACAGGTGTGAAAGTGGTCTTTTTTTTCTTTAACTTAATTATTTATCCAGTGTACATTATTTAATAGGTCACTATACTCTAAATAAATAAGTGCAGATGTACAGATGGAAAAACGAAGCCTTTTGCTGAAGGTACTAAGGCCTTTAAATCTCCTGTAATGAGTCCCAAATAAATGTTTTTACTTTAATATGCTGCATCATTTTCAACATGGATTGATCACTTACTATAGGTCTGGGAATTTAACGCACATGATTGATTTTTGTTAGAATTTATACTGACATCATAACCTTCAGGAGCTCAGCACACGGCTTTGTTTTTTGCACAATAAGCGCTGATAGAAAGACCAGACTTTGACAGCCATCCATCCATCCACACACACACACACACACACACACACACACACACACACACACACACACACACACACACACACACACACACACACACACACACACACACACACACACACACATACCCGGGTAATTTGGTCTGCATGTCCAGCAGAATGCTCCTCCAGCCCTGAGGCTGCAGCTGCCAAATCCGAGCTGTACCATCCCTGCTGCCGCTCACGAACCTACAACACACACACAGATTTGTGAGCACAGATTTATGCAACTGTAACTATAACACAGAGCTCCAGATCAGCTTTCTGCAGCACGATGGTTCCCTCCATCTGCACACATCAATATGCACTAATTACATGTGCCCCTCCTTCTCCACCTCTACCAGCCATTCCCTCTGTACAGACAGTCTACCTTCCTCACGGCTTACATTATGACTCTGGGGAATTACAGCCCAGTGCGTTTTTCTGCAAACTCCATCCAAGCAAATGCAGTCTGACACTCAGAGTGCATGATGTGTGCTAGCATGGGTGTATTTTTGTATATGTGTGTGTGTGTGTGTGTGTGTGTGTGTGTGTGTGTGTGTGTGTGTGTGTGTGTGTGTGTGTGTGTGTGTGTGTGTGTGTGTGTGTGTGTGTGTGTGTGTGACAGACAGAGAGACAGAATGTGTATTAGAGCGTGTTTCAGACAGTAAGTGAAGGAGGTGTTTCTGCTGACACAATCAAGTCACACTACAGCACCCTGAGGTTCCATAAAAACACAGTGCAATGGTGGTGCACATGCAAAAATTAATTACACCAACTATGTCTCACATATACACACACACACACACACACACACACACACACAGTATATAATCACAAACTCACCTGTCACTGCAATGTGAAAATTGGATGCTGTCAACTTTGTCCTAAGGGTGGGAAAATATGGGAGAAAGTCAACACAGGTGTATTTCCTTTGTCAGTCTGACAAATCATGAAAGTTGTATGGTGTATCATCAATAAAGTATTATTACCATAAAAATTATTATTAAAAAAAAACCAAAAAAAACCTCGAGGTCAACTTGCTCGCTTTCAACTGCACTTGTCATAGAAAAATATGAAAACTCTCTCCATGACAACAAGAAAAATCTCCAGGACAAACTGATTTATTTTTCTCCTTTAAATTCTCCTGCGCAAGACCATGAAATACAGTTGAAAGCTTAAGAAACAAAATCAAGTAAGTGTAACACTGAGTTGTTTTTCTTTGTTGTTGTTGTTGTTGTTTTGGGGGATCGAACTACTGTTTCAAGAGTGAAGGGAGAACTTTGACATTAAACACATATATTATACAGCCTGCAGCTTAATGTGGATGCCGCTCTCCCCTCACCCAAACCAGTCGAAGAAGATGGCCACCCACCTCTGAGCCTGGTTCTGTAGGAGGTTTCTTCCTGTTAAAAGGGAGTTTTTCCTTCCCTCCTTTGAAGGTTTTTCTCCTTTAAAGGGGAGTTGTTGTTTTTCCCTCCTAGCTTACATGGGAATTGTTGTATTGTTGGTTTCCTCTGTATAATGTTGAAAAGTTCTGTTGTAAGGACTTTACTGTGTTAAGTGCCCTGAAATAACCTTTGTTGTGATTTGGTGCCATAAAACTAAAATTGAATTGAATTGATACAAAATTGAGATTTTATATTTTTTTGTATGAAACTGTTTTAAAATAGTCAGGTCATCAAGTTATTCATTAATCAGTGAAAACAATGCACTTGACTTACTGTGTGGGACTCAAGTTCAGAGATCTTCTCGGGTTGGCCTAACCCAAAGTAGTACACCCTGATGATGTGATCCGTGCTTCCAGTGGCGAGGAACATCCCACCTGGACACATGTTTAAAGAGTTAGAATTATCTCGATGTCCAACATTGATCTATGACTCTTTAAATGATTTCATTCATTCATTTTCAAGTCTTTTAAAACATTTTTCTATCGTTGCTTCTCTTATTCGTCATTCTGTGTGTCATCACAACATTAATGTGTTCTGGTGATGTATTATGAATATAATTAATACATACACGCACACACACACTTGTCTTGTATTCCCAAGAGAAAACTTTACAAACTTTATCAAATGTCCGCGGTCAACAACATCTCAAAGCAGAAATAGCATCTGAAAAACTGAAGCGCAATTCTTCCACATTTAATGAAAAGCAGCAGAATACTTGAGAGCGTCTGTCTGCTCTGCTGAGCTCTTCAGATAATCTGGGCTAATTGTGCACATTTGTTTGTCTGTTTCTCCCCCGGCGGTCTCAAAGCATTCATGACAATCAAAGCGAGCTGCGCTCACCTGCGCTGAAGGAGGAGCAGATCATCTGGACGCCAGGTCTGGAGCGCTCCGTGAATTTACTGGGCCTCTGACTGGACACACACAAGAAAAGAAATCGACATTTGAGATGGCTTTTTTTTAGTGCACATAAAACAGCAGCCATAAAATAAAGGGACAAATATATAATAGCAAATCCATGTGTTGTTAAGATCAATACGGTCTTATATAGTAATACTGCATGTACAAACATACGTTGTATGTCAACATACAACACACTAAAAACCCAATTATAGGAGGATTTTTCACCAATTAACTGAAAGAGAAACAAACAGAAATATGACAAAAAATAATGTCATGTGGGCCAAATACTTGATGCGCGAAGTGTGAAAAGCACTTGTGCAGGTGAGACCATGTGCGTGTGCTTCTCACCCGAACTTGAGCGTGCGAGCGTCCCACTGCCAGAAGCAGATGGTGCCGTCGGCTCCGGTGGAGGACAGGTAGCGCTTTGAGCCGCAGCAGAGAGGAGAAAACTGCAAACACAAACCATTAGAGGTCACAGCTGAGTAGAGCGGGCGATCACATGAAGTACCACTACAGCAAAATAAAATAGGGCAATTAACCCAGATGAGCGTATAAAACCGTCCATAATAACACTATGCAGTGTGTAGGTTTGAAATAAACAGGTGTACCGAAAAAAACAAAGCTTGAAGGCCAATTTTAATAGGTGACACAGAGGCCAAAACACTTGATCAAAGTAGGACAGTTTGAATTCTGAAAGTTCACGGGATAATACTGGTTTTCTTCTGTATTCTTCTTTTTGTCAACAAAACCAATGAAACCATTAATGCCTAACAAACGGTGTTGCCCGGTGAGTCACAGTCAACAGCCTCCTTTCCGCTGCCGGCAACGGCTCCACCCGGATTTTGTTTTCCACTGCATATAGTACACCCTCTAGGCAGAATCGTTACTATAGCTACGCAACATGAAACTGCGGTGCATTCATGACAATTCTTCTTGACCAGTCAGTGATCTGCAGTGTTTTCACATCATCTTTTAGTATCAGCTCAACTCAACTGGAACGTCAGCGGAGGTGACACCAAAACTTGCAGCAGGTACTATCTGAAACTTTTGTCTGATGAAAAACCAAAGAATTTGAGCCGAGTGAAGTTACAATGTGCCTGTCCTGTCCTGGCAGAGGAAAATGGGCTCAGTAGAGCTTTTACCTCTGTGCAGTTACTATTCAAACACCGTGACTGAGCCACAATGTGGATCTTGATGATGTTTCTTATTTTTCTGTTTATTCTGAGTAAATCTCAGTTTCCCCCAACCTACTGCCAGAAGTACAACAGACATGATCTGACAACATTATGGAGATTCCTGGGTGTCAAAATGAATCTCCTCATTAAACAAATAACTGACATGTAATTACATTAAATGTTGGATATCAGGTAGGCGTGTTATCTATCGCCCTTATATTAGAGATTTCCTCTTCCCCTCTTCTATCTAAAACCTACAGTGGATTGCAGCATCTTGTCATAATCTTTTCCTTTCTACAAAAAACACAAGGACACATAATACATGATATTTGGCAGCACAAAATAAACCAACACGCTGATGTCATTCTGACCGGAGTTGCTCAAACTGACCTGCTTAGATAACAAGTTACTGTTACAGACAGGCACACACGCTATACAGCAGACAGCATAGTGGCAACAATGAAATAATGTTAGTGGCTGTGAAATAATCATTCTGGGTCAATCAAACCTCACATGATGACGGCATCACACCTACAGCCCTCGTACCTGTAGTGAGGTGATGGAGGCTGCGTGTCCCTCCAGGACGGCCAAAGGGGCGCACGTCTGCAAGCACCACACTCTGATGGTCTTGTCACATGACCCGGCGGCTATCATGGTGTTCTCGTAGCTGACGGCCATGTCGGAGATCTCAGCGGCGTGGCCGCGCAGGGTCGCCAGCAGACGGCCGTCGTCTGTTCCCCAGATCTTCACCAGACAGTCATCGGAGCCCTGGGACAGAAAAAGCAGCGCCAGCACCGTGACTGAAGACTCGTATTTGAGAGAGTTTGAAAAGTGGCCCGTCTGTTTCCGGGCAACACTTCCAGTCAGACAAATTAAACATGTTATGTTTAAAAAAGACTTTTTAAAAGTAGAAATCTGGGCACGGTACAGCCCACTCAGCAGAGTGGCGAACTTGGAAAACAAAGAGAAGAGGGAATGAGAGTCCTCAGATGCAAAAATAGATTCAGGATTCATTTGCATTGTGACAAAAAGCGACAATGAACATTTCAAAGCGCGACGTGTCAGTGCATTTAAAACTGATTATTATCTGTGAAGGGAAAAACACTGCAACCAGCATGTAAACACATTTATAATGTTATCTTAATAAAATCTTGACATCTTGACAAAATAACAGAAAGAAAGCATTGTGGTGTGATTATATATTAGTCAGATTGCGTTTGACTCAGCAAATAATAAAAAATAATAATAATAATAATAATAATGATAAAAAAAAACTATCTTCGAAGAAAAACACAAAAGTTTTATAAAAGTAAAAAAGACAAAGTATTACATAAAACAGTAATGTTAAAAAGACTGAATTACTTAAAAGCAAGAACATGTACCGTAAGAGATGTGAGAGGAAGAAATACACCTGTAAGAACCCAAAGCTGCATTTCTATACGCAAAATACAGCTCGGCTGTACACTAAGTATTGCAAGGGCTGCAACATACGATTATTTTCATGGTCAATTCATCTGGCAATTATCTTCTCGATGAATCCACTGACTGGTCGTTAAAACATCAGAGAATGATGAAATATATCAACCAGTGTTCCCCAAATCAGTCCACAACCAAAACATTGAGTTTGTTATTACGGAGGACAAAAGGAATCAGAAAAATATTCACATTTAAGAAGCTGAAATCAGAGGATTGTAGAATTTTTTTCATTAGAAAATGACTCAAAACAATTAATAGGATTATGAAAATAGTTGACCATGAATGATGACTAGGTGCAGCTCTAGTACTGAACTATTTTTGTTCTTTTGCTTTGTAATGTAATCGACTGGACAAACTGTCATATATCATACATTCACATGATTTTTAACAGATCATGTAATTTGAAGTTGTTGTGAAAATGATGTTCCTGCCACCACGTAAGCGTTTCCTCCAGTTATTTCATTTTGTTATTCACAAAGACGCAGTGGCGGGTGCAGGTAAACATTTAAACACAAACAAGACAAAAAGCAGTTAACTAACTAGCAAGATGTTTCACAGCACTGTGAAATGGGCCGGCCTGCACGCCAGCTGAAATAAAGTACAACTGCACCCGAGAAGATAGAGTAATCTCAGAGTGCAGAGAAACACAAACATATCGGCTGAGGTTTCCCTCAGATGTCAGGACGATGACTCATTTTAACAAACACTGTTGTGGGGTTTACAGCAATTTTAGAGGGGAAATCTTCCGAGTGGCATAAAACCATGAAAAAAGAAAGGAACGCAAAAGCAACAAAAGAAGTTAAAGGATAATTAATAGAGGATTATCCTATAAGTGAGCCTATATGAAATTCAGTAGCTCCTTGAACTTTCTTCTCAATCATTCTCCTCAATCAAGACATGAAAACAGTCTCTGGGGACCGAACTGAGAATTGCTGCCTGTGATCCAGCTTGTTGGGGGTTAAAATGTTTGTGATTCAACACGGTGCCAAATCCATCTGTGCCGTGATTAAGATCTCACAATTCATTTTCAAAACCTGCAGGTAACCCTCATTAAGATGCAAAAACACAGTGACATGATAAATCAACTTCTCAAAAATGTATTTTTATTCTTGTTCCAAATGTTTGAGCTTCACTGTGCAGAATGGATGGATGCACAGAGCTTAAACCTACAGAGCTGATTTAACATGAAATATAAAAATCAGATTTTAAGGGGCGGGCCTTCGAACCTGATTTGTGACATCACAAATAGTTTTGAAACTGATTTTGGGCCAATTCAACTTCCACAAGTACAATGTGGAAACACTGAGAATGGACTCAATGGTGAAATGTGAGACATCTCATGTTCAGCAGTTAAACTTAAGAGATGAAATATATTTGCACATCTTTGCATATTCTAGAATTTGTAATGAGGTAGAAGCAGGAGATGCCATTTTAAAGAGAGGATCACTCAAACAAAATTCAGTTTTATTCAAAATAGAGTATTTTAAATACATTTTAAAACATATCTGCAGGGGACCTTTCAAAAACTAATGACTTTAGGATTGTTTTGTAAATTCAACAGCTATCAGCATTCAAATAACAATTTAGACAAATTCCAGGTAAAACAGAGCTAATGATAGCTGATTGGAATTACATCATTTTATATCTGCAAAGCATTGTAGAAGATAAACTATCAGAATTACCATAAACTTAAAAGGAACTTACTACTATTATCGATGAAATGTTTACCACTGTCACAGAGACAAACAATCCATACCAACTAGTCTCAATTTGTCTTTTCCAATGGCCATAGTAATGAGCTCCAAGCTATTTCTAAAGCTATATTATACAAATCAATATGGTTGTCTGCCAATGTATTTACCCGAACCCTCATGCACTTGTTCATTGAACTCAATGATCACAATGAATGTTTCAGTGACACAAAATAATCAATCAATCTGCCTGCAACTGCGGCAAAGCCTGAAGACTGAAGAGATCCAAAAATAAGAAAATATATAAATAAAAATGATCTTGTGATGAAAGAAGACAGCAAGCAAGAGAAAAAAAAATGAGCAGAGAGAGAGAGAGAGAGAGAGAGAGAGAGAGAAAGAAAGGGAGAAGGAGAAAGTGAGGGAGACCAAGGATGAATTTTAATTCTGGCACTTAGCCAGCGCCTCAGAGGAAACATTTTCTCCAGTTATGATGAGAAATAGCAAGAAGACAGGAGAGAGGGAGGGAGAGAAAGGAACAAAGGAGGGGCAGTGAGAGGACGAGGCAGGGGGAGAGAAAGAGAGAGGGAGAGATAACAGAAAAAGAGAGACAGAGTCAATCTAACCCGCCTCCCTCTCAGCAGCCAGCCATTTTTAGAGATTTAGGAAGTGAAAGCTGAAAATGGTGTATGGCAGCAGGCAGTGTTTGACTCAATGATGCAAACAGAAGGATGGCGACATTAAATCAACATTGTCTCGCTGATTGTTCGGTACTCAACACATTACCTAATGCTGTACACCTATCACAGCGACACAAAAAGGGCAGCGAATGCATCACGATGGGTATCCAAAGGGCAAAGGTCAACTGCTTTTTTTTTGTGCTCCCATTTGTTAAAATATGATTCTTATACTGCGAAGTTGCGTGATTTTTACTCCCCAGCAGGTTACAGCTGTGAGTCATTGACTACAAGTATCACTGCCCCAGAAAGGTAAACAGTAATTACCTCCTACCACAACTCTTACAACATCCAATACAGATGCTCGGTGAGCAACAGACACCTTGTAACAATCAAACACACACACACACACACACACACACACACACACACACACACACACACACACACACACACACACACACACACACACACACACACACATACACGCACACACACACACACACACACACACACACACACACACACACACACACACACACACACACACACACACACACACACACACACACACACATACACAAGAGGTGACTCTAAACCCACACCGAGACTCCACCATCACACACTGAAATCAGACTAAATAGCCTCCTTAAACACCAGCAGACGTGTCCCAGCTGAGGTCAACACACACATATAAACACACACACACACACACACACACACACACACACACACACACACACACACACACACACACACACACACACACAAGATGCGTCGGCCCGTCCTGTCGAAGGTAACGCAGTACACGGACGACAGGTGTCCCAGGATCCTCTTGTGCATCTTCATGTGCTGGTACACGGCGGTCGGCACCAGCTGCCGCAGACGGTAGGAGCCGTTCAGTCGACGGCCGTTGCTCGTCTCCACTGCACGTCAGGGAAACACACACACACACACACACACACACACACACACACACACACACACACACACACACA